>NW_020824841.1:520000-615000 GCF_003285875.2 Drosophila novamexicana
GGCGTATTTACGATTCCTGATAATGTCACAATATTATATCTTCTTCTTCTTCTGTCTTACAGTATCACCGACATCTATTCGTACAGCTGGGCGGCAAGCCATCCTTCTCCGATCCGCTACTTGAGGTGAGTTGAGCTTGTGATATGCTAGTAATTCGCAAATGGTTCTCATGTTTTATTTTATATATATATCAGACTGTTGACATCCGGCAAATATTTGACAAATTTCCGGAGAAATCCGGCGGTCTCAAAGAGCTTTACGAGCAGGGTCCGCAGAATGCGTTCTACCTGGTTAAATGTTGGGCGGATCTCAACACGGACGTAACGACGGGCAGTGAAACGGGCGATTTCTATGGCGTTACAAGCCAGTAAGTAAACGCGCTCTCCCTCTCTCTCTCTCTCTCTCTCTTACTCACTCTCTGTTGCTCATTTATAACTCATTCTCTTTACCTTGCAGATATGAAAGTAATGAGAACATTGAGCTCGTCTGCTCGACAATTGTCTGCTCGTTTGGCAAACAGGTTGTGGAAAAGGTGGAGCACGAGTATTCGCGCCTGGAAAACAATCGCTACGTTTACCGCATTCAGCGCTCGCCCATGTGCGAGTACATGATCAATTTCATACAAAAGCTGAAGAACCTACCTGAACGCTATATGATGAACAGTGTGCTCGAGAACTTTACAATACTGCAAGTGAGTAGAGAAGGAAGATTTCTTCTAACACTCGCTCACACATACTCACGCTCTCTCTCTCCCCCTCTCTCTCTCTCTGTCTGTCTGTCTCCCTCTGTCTAGGTAATGCGAGCGCAAGAAACGAAAGAGACACTGCTATGCATAGCGTATGTGTTTGAGGTGGCGGCGCAGAACAGCGGCACCACGCACCACATCTATCGCCTTATAAAGGAATAGCATGAGCTGCATGAAGCAGCGCCCAATCTGTCCGCGTTACCCACCAATGCACAAATCAGCGAATACAGCAACAACAACAACAACAACAACAACAACAACAGCAACAACAGCAACAGTAACAGCAACAATACGAGTAGAACCCACAACAGCACAACTAACAACAGCACTAACAGCAACGGCAACACAGCCACTAGCAACAGCAACGGCAACAATAATAATGCCATCAAGAGCAACAACAACAGCAACGCAGCAGCAGCCGCCAGCACAGAGGAAGCCTGCAGCTCAACAACTCTGCAAGGCACAGGACAGAAAACAGTTGCGGCCGCTATCAAACAATCGCCGACATCGCCGCAGCAGCAACAGCAGCAACAACAGCAGCAACTGAGTGGCATCTCAGCGCTGCAAGTGGATGAGGTGCTGTATGCGCAGGTGCTGCCAGAGAATAGCTATCATTTGCAACAACAGCAGCAGCAGCAACAACAACAACAATTGCAGCAACAATTACGTCAAGACACACACATGTTGCTGCAGCAACACTCAACGCAACAGCAACAGCAGCAGCAGCAGCAACTTGTGAATTACCAGGACCGTCCACCGCCGCCGCCCTACAGCGCCTGTGTCGCCAACAACAGCGGTAAACAGCAACAGCAGCAACAAACGCAACAACAACAGCAATCGTTTGACTTGGAGCAACATCAACAACAGCAGCAGCAACAACAACAACATCTTACCACCTATGAACAGTTTCTGAAACTGTCCGCCCAGGAGTACACGCAACTGAACGCGGCCGCTGAGAATGCGGCGCTCAATTTGAGCAGCCTGGGGGTCAGCAAAGCTGGCGAGGATAACGAGGTAAACGACGAGGCGACGTCCCATGAGCTGCGCATGTTGCGGCAGGTGAATGTGGCTGCCGTTGCCGTTGCCGCCGTTGGCAATGCGAATGACAACGTGGCCGATGCCGACTGTGAGCAGTAGTTGTTGTAGGCGAGGCATGCTGTTAGATTAGGCATATACGATAGATAGATATATATATTTATATATGTATGTTAGCTTTGGCGATTTATTATGTACACACGCACACACAAACACACACACACACACACACACACACACACACACACATACACACACACACAGAGACGCACAACAAGAAAGCGTGCCACAGGCATGTACTATATTTGATTTATTTATGCATATCTATATGCCAGAGAAAGAGAGCCTGCTGTACCTAACTTTATAAACCTGTCACTGAATTGCATTGCCTTTCGAAAACAATAAGACAATCCTTCAGCTAAAGCGTTGCTATATTTATATATAGACCTGTCTGTCGGCAACTGTTGCTGTCGTGCCGAGTTGCTGCCGTGCTGTGCGCTGTGCTTGTGCCTGTCTGTCTGTCTGTCTGTCTGTCTGTCTGTCTGCCTGTTGGAAACTGTCAGCGTAGTAATTTTTTTTTTATCTACATATATTTACATGCATAAAAAAATACATTTAAATGATCTCAAAGTTACTTAAAACATATTTTTTGTGTGTAATTTGTATGTTTAGCTTTCTTTTTTTATGTTTTATTTTGTCAAACGAAACATAAAAAAAAACATTAAAGCGAAACAGTTGTCGTGCGCTGATATTTTTCAAATGAAAAAAATCAAAGTTAAAAAGTTTAATATAATTAATTTACAACAACAACATCAGAGTAAACAAAATTACACCGCAAACATAAACGTGCATATGTTTGTACATCTTGTATTCTATATTTTATTCGACACATATATAAATAACTGTATATATATATGTGGTTATTTATATATACATATAAATATCTATATATCC
Organism: Drosophila novamexicana; assembly: GCF_003285875.2. Classification (NCBI taxonomy): domain Eukaryota; kingdom Metazoa; phylum Arthropoda; class Insecta; order Diptera; family Drosophilidae; genus Drosophila; species Drosophila novamexicana. The sequence continues at coordinate 522,735 of NW_020824841.1, forward strand.
TTTTTTTTTGAGTGTATGTTTATAGCTATTAGAGTTATGGCGCATAATGTATAGTAACTTTTACATTAGTTATTTTTAATTATCTATGTAAATTACAGCGTATGCCACACACATATTTGGATGAATTGAGGGCAGGAGCTTGTTAGGATTAGAAAAGAGCTGCCAGCTGAGAGCTGAGAGGGAAGTGCATGGGGTAGCGTTGCCTTTGAGGCGCATTAAAAAGAACACACACTGAGCTAGCAGCTAAAAGGGAAAGCATGCACAACGATAGGAAAATCAAAAGGAAAAAACTCGAAAAATAAATTTTCTTAAAAACAAACAAACAAACAACAAGAACAACAACAAGAGCAGCTTACAGCAGTTTGTGTGTGTGTTAAACCACGATGTTATTTCTCGATATACTTATGTAACTATAGTGTAAAACGTATATATGTAAAACAATTCATTTAAGCATGAATCGAACGATCCACCGTTATTAAAATGATTAACTATTGATTTAAATGCATTAAAAACAACAAAAACAAAAACAAAAACACGAATTAAAACAAAAAGCAAAACCAAGAACAAATTCAAATGTGAGCAAACGAAAGAAACTTGGCTTCAAGTGCACGCACAACAATAACAACAAGCGACCTTCCAAGTCGTGACTACCCGACCAGCTCAATGGGCTAGCCTGCTTCAGGGTAGTCGTCGAGTGGCTTTATCCGATACATGTGTCGCCATCCAATGCCATATCCAAAAGCTGCGAACGTATCCATAAATGCCACTTGCCGCACACATCCTCCAGCTGGGACCTGGTCGCCTTGGGCTGGTTGCGTCGGGTTGGGCGTGCATTTGCTGCATGACACCGATAATTACCAAGAAATACAATACAAAAACAAAAAAAAAAACTACAAAAAAAAAGAAAAAAAAAATATATATATATATGAACTAAAACTAATTAAAAATAAAAGGAATGTATTGTAAATGTAAAATAGTATCGTTTTCGTATGTATATGTAGGTAACTAAGGCTAAACTATAAACAATACAAAGGTAAAGAAAGTATAATACATATTTATAAATGTAAAGTATTTCGTTGTTGTACGATTAAAACAAATACGCATTTTTTTTTTTGTTTGTTAGTAAGAAAACTCAATTCAAGTGTTTGCATAAATCAAACGAAATGAAAAAAGGGAAATTTGTACATTTATCGACAACAAAGCAAGGCATAAACAATAATGAAAAACAAATACAATAGTAAGCGATATTGATGAAGAACTTTGGTTAAACACTAGTATAAACAACAATCAAACACACACACACACACACACACACAAACTCACTTGCAAATGGGTAAAAAGTAACAATAATAATAAATTGAAAATCGAGAAGAAAAACAAATACTATTTTAAAAATTTTTAATCGTGGAAACAGTTACAATTACATATTACTAAAATACCGATTTATACAAAAGAAAGAGAGAAAGTTAATAACTAAACAAACTAAAACATAGGTATAACTACAGAGAAGCAGAGACACGTAAAGTAAAGTAAAACACAAAGCAAAAAACAAATACGAAAATGAAAATGAAATAAAAATAGTGCCTAACAGATGCAAAGTATTAGAAGCCGCAAAGTGCGGCATGTGGCATGCAGCTAGATTTGGTTTTATGGCCATGCCAACTTGTTTCAATCATGCGTAATTCTACGATTCTTTTCCAAGTCAACATTATGAATGAAATAAACTACAGTTTCCATGAAAAGGTTAAAGAAACAACCCACACACACACACACATACACACACACACACGGTGTATTTAGCGTTTGTGTTTTTGTTCATGCTCGATTTTGTTTTTCGTTTTGATTTTTGTTTCAATCTGATTTGATGCAAAAATCTCACATTTTATACACATTATAAGAATCTGAATTACGATATTTACAAAAAAAAAAAAAAAAAAAAAAAAAAAAAAAAAACAAAGAAAAAAAAACAAAAATCCGTTCAGTATGAATAGCTAACACTCAAGTTAGGAACCACCTTAAGATCTTAGTTTTACATGCATAAATATTAATATCTATTTTTTTTTGAGACAATATTTTTTTTTTTTTTTTTTTGTTGCCTGCCCATTTGCCGCCCTGTACCACTAGCTTTCCCTGTCGTACCTAATCAAAGCATAAAGCAATCGGAGAGCTACTTAGTTTTAAAATCCGTACAAACTCGAGCCATGCGCTTGTAATTCGCAATTGGTTTTAACTGATTAATTGGCATATTATGGACAAATCTGATTTGCCCAACAATTCAGCCAATATATCAGCTACATTTCATGTGAGATGCTCACATACTACACGAATATCAATTGTGTCTAAATCTATTATATTGAAAAACGATCCATATACCAACTGAAAGCACGAGAGCTCGCATATTGCGATATTTCGATTTAATTGAAAACGTTTTCTTTTGGCTCAACTTAGTTTTCAATATGCAATAACAATTTGTTGTAAGCTATCTATGTATACATAGAGTTACTAAATATACTTATGTGCAAAAGCAGGACATGTGTAATGATTTTATGCAAACCCCCCCCCCCCCCCCCTTCCTCACCCTCCACTCCATGGTACATTTTAAGTTATGTTTGGGTTTTGCTAAATAGAAAATTGTATTGTTTATTTAATTTTTTTTTGTAAAATTACACTGTATTTAAATAAGATCATCAACAATCATCATCAGCATCATCATCAGCAAAAATAAAAATGCTTAAATCAATTATTAATAAATTTATAAATAGATATACAGATAACTGAAAACAATAACAAACAAAGCAAGGATGAACAGTGAATTATGCAAAACAATAAAATTGCAATTATATTTATATGAAATGATTGCAATTGATGATTTAATTTCATATATATATATATATATATGTGTGTATATACATATAAACATATATGTATGTATTTTGTTTTATATTTGTCGTTCAACAAAATGCAAGGACAAGAACGAGAGCAAGTAAGGGAGAAAGAAACATGTGAAATTTACGTAAGGAAAAAATGTGTCATTTTAATTTTTACACTGAAATGCATTAATAAAAATTTTAATATATTAAAAAATCTCACATGATCTAGTCTTTTATTTAACTTGTTTTCCCCGCATCAATTACACAAAACTGTTCACATAAAATATATATTTATTTGACTGTACGCAATAATACGAGATGTTTTTTTTTTTTTTTAACTTGGAATTTGAATAACTTACTTAATTGAAGATCATACTCGTAAGACTCTGTAGAACAGATTAGAATCAAGAGATTACAAAACCAACCCGATTTTTGAAAAATTAGTGATATGACCCCTTATCATTTTTATTAATATTAATAATAATGTAGATTTCATGCTCATCGAAAGTCTCGCTCTATACGAGTCGACAGAGGAATATCATTCCGAAATCGGACGACCCGAAATATTCAAGTTTTAAGATTTTTCCAAAAAAAGTTTAAATGGCCATAACTCGACTAAATGGAGTCCGATCGCAGAAGGATTGGGCGCGTTGTAATCGCCGAGGTCCTTAGAGTCGATTGAGATACAAAGTTTTTAATTCCAGGATCAAGTCCATAATTGCCATATGTCTGTTTTGGAAATCTTTCAGAATTGAAATTTTTGAAAGCGAATCGAAAGTTCTGCTCCATACGAGTCGGGAGAGGTATATCATTTCGAAACTAGAGTTTCTTTACCCGAGAAATTCCCATTTGAAACCGACTATAAATAGAAATAAAGCTCGATCTCAAATACTTTTGTCCCCCCAAGAAAAGCATGGATGATTGCATTGCCATTAACTATATTTTTATTGTTACATACATATACATATTAAACGCAAAAGCTTTAAACTGCGTACATAATTCATTGGGCATTGTACATACAATATAAAATCCAAATATCTTTTTGTTTTTCTACACGCTTTTATGCACTCATAATCGTAAGATGAGTTGTCTTTTCTTTATTTTTTGGTTGTTTGTATATTTTAATTTTTTTTATACAATACATGTTCGTAAATGTCGTTTTCATTTTCATCAATAGCGATTAAAGTACACGAAGAAAGGATTGTTTATGCAACAGGATTGAAGAAGTGATCACTTTAGTAGCGCTGACGATCGAAACTTAAGCATCGGGGTGCAGCAATCCTTTCCACGATGTTTGCAACTTTACCCCGCCGAAACTTAACAAAATGTACAATTTCAAAAAATCAAAAAAAAAAAAAAAAAAAAAAAAAATCAATTCAAATGGAAAGTAAAATGGAAATTAAAATTTAAAGACAGCATGTCGTGAAATTACAAGGAGACATAATTGCAGAAATTTTGCGGTTAAAGTGTGCTCCTCATACATAATTGAGGCTTTCTGTATGCTCTCCAAATTAAAGTGTTGTTGTTTTTGTTGTTGTTGTTGCTGCTGCTGTTGTAGTAGTCTGTATTCATTGCTATTGTTGCTGCTGTTCTTGTTGTTGGGGTGTATTGTTGTTTAGTGAAGGGCTGTCGCGTCGACAGGTTGCTAGGCAAACAACAGCCAACCGATGCAGAGAAAGGCGAGATACAAAAACAGTCTGGACAGCGTCTGCTCATCGTCGTACTGTGTGGTGCCGCGATTAGCCGCTAAATATTCGCAATTAGGGGTATATAAGTATAGGTATATATGTTTATGTTGACATTCTAATGTACTCACCAGCTGGACGCGGCTCGCCAAAGTTAAGCGATGATGTAAAGAAACCAAAAGGAAAAGCACCAATGCCAAATGACACGTGGAAACTATCACCAAAACCAAAGCCTGGAAAACCAGGGGCTGGCTCGGGCTCTGTACGCTGGCCAGCAGGACGTGGCGGCACCTTATTGCTGAAGAATAAGTAAAATTAATCAATTTGGCGACTTGGCGCAATTGTTTTGAATTATTCAACCTACCGTGGATCCTCCTGGCGTGTGCTATTGCGACCGTAAAGCGGTATTACTTTGTCCTTATCAACGGCTGCCTTGCAAACGGGGCAGAGTTTGCGATTGGGGCGTGTCAGCAGCCACTGATGCAAGCAGGGCCAGCAGAATAGATGGCCACACATGCTGACCACCGCATCCTTGGCTGTATCCAAACAGATATTACACTCGTACAGCGACTCCTCGCTGGGCTCCTTGTCCTTGTCATTGCTGCCGGCCTCGTTAGCCGGACCAGTTGCCGATGATGATGTTGCCTCAGCTGCACCCGGCTCCTTGATGTCTGCAAAGTTGCCACTGGCAAGGGCGCTGCCCGTGAAAGAATACGATGTTGCACGCTGGCGCAGCTCAGATGTGGCGTCAGCAGGCTTCCTGGCCCAGCCAATGTTGTCCGTATCTACGCACTCCGACCCATTTGTGGGTGAATTGTTGTTGTTGCTGTTGCTGCTGCTGCTGCTGCCATTTGATGATGTGGAGGGCAGTTCGGGCGCCGTTGGCAACTGTGGCTCGCCAACCAGAGTCGCTGTTGCTGCCTCCATGGTCGACACTCCGCAACAGTCTACAAATGTGCCTCAAACTGTTTTTTCTGGTCTGTATGGGATCTGCTGGTTTTGCTTTGACGTCCAAACGCACGCGCTGAAAGAACACAAACCATACCTATTACAACGGGCAAAAACAACAGAAACAAAGAAAAACAATTATAGATATTATCAGCCGGTGTGAACCCACAACTGCGGCGAATTGGCAACGGGTCTATGTAAGTTTAGGTGTGCGTGTCCGTGTCTTGTCTTTCCAAGAGGGCGTGCGCGAACTGGCTGGACTGGCTGGGAGGTTGGTTCTGGAAAACCTACAAATACTCAACTGCCAATCAATAGTGGACACGTTTCCCAACACAAACGCTCAATGCACAAAGGTGTCTTAGCTCAGCTTCCCGCTCGAATGCGTTCGTATCTCCTAAGAATTCAAAAATAATGTTTAGAATTTGTGCCTAAACTAACTTCAATTTAATGTGGAAATTCATACGTGTGAGACTTGCCACTATGGCTTCTGGATATATATTAAATACATAATTCAAATTTGTGCGTCCCAAATCGACAATGACTGCCAGGATTTGACTAACTCCAGACGCAGCACACAAAACGACAGTTAATAAATTGGACTTGTTAAGCCCTGTTTGCCCTGGACTAGAAACCTGACAGCTTTCAATAGATACTTTAGGGAGCGTAGGTGCAGGCTAAGCTGAGGTTTTGCGAAAATCGCGGAAAACTATCGTACGAATCTCGATCAGCTTCAAATTCATTTTCAAGATCTTGGTGAACATTCGTTTCACATTTTTCGGAAAGCCAAGAGTGTAAAGTGTGGCTTAACGGGCAAAACTCTATTTCTCGGCTCAAAGCTCAAATCTGAAATCTGAAATCTAGAACTACTACCAGAACTTTTAACGTGTACATTAACTTTGACATCAACTTTCAGTTCCGATGGGTAGATGAGAAAGCGACATCTTAAATATGAGGCGATGCACTTGGCCAGTTATACAATATGTTCCTTTAAAAGTTAATAATAATATACATATATAGTTACAGATATGCATGCGTGTATGTATATGTACATATGTATTCCGAATGTGTCGCATGTTTATCGCAACAGACGTAATCAGAGGTAATTGTCTAGTACTTGAGTTAAATTCGTGTGTTAATATGTGCGCATATATTTACATATATATTCATATATGATGGATATACCTATGTATATGACCCATATATGTATGTGTGGGCCTGTTAATGCATGTTTAGACATGTAAACAGGTGCAAAGGTTTGCAATTTAAATAGCCAAAGAAGTACTCAAATCATAATATACCGATAAAATACACTTTGAAGCAGGTCATAAATATTTATTTCTAACAAAACGTATGGCACTCGCTATCAGCTACCCTGTCAGCTACCCAGGTCTAAAGTTTATATTATAGCGCCCTAGATTGCATCATTATGGTTATTTGAACGTTCACAAGCGAGAGGAGATCGGTTTGAAAAAAAGAAGACGTTAAACGCGTGATGTTTTGAAGATAACGACACTTACACCAAAAAGCTTCAATCGGTTCCGGATATCAAGCGTTGCGTACCTGGCAGAACCTTAAGCGTTCGCTTCGCTGACGCTAATCAAATTGTACACACATTGTACATACATGTATTTAGTCGGGGCAGAGCCACCAGGCAAGCTTTTAGCTTAAGCATATGAACAGCGTACTTTGCATCTGACGTGCAAAAACGTACGTACATGCTCACACACATATTAACCATACGTTAATATACATCGATGCACGTATGTGTGTGTGCATATAAGTGTAGCGGTTACCCTATCAGATGAATAGGCATACATATTGAAAAGTACACACACGTACATATGTATGCGTGCATAATAAATACACACACAAATGCAAATCCATGTACTCGCTGCGATACTGTTATTGTTTGCTTGTTTTGGTCAAAACGCTATACAAATGCGTTTTACAATGATTGGCACTCACATGAAATTTCTTATTTTCGCGTCACATGAGTTGCTCTGTTTATGTTGAAAAGTTTTTCTCAAACTTGACTGAGTTGAAATGTGTTTATTTTGATTTTCCTCAAGGCAGAACAGGTTGGGCCTGGCATACTACGTCAAAACATATGCACATACACACACATAGATATACATACCTTTTAATAACGTATCATATAATTACACGTAACTTCTTTTGATTTAAACGATTTACGTTTGCTAAACAGGCACTACAGCTGTTAATTGTGTCACATGAAATTTCATTGCAGTAATTCTTTATTATTTGTTACAAAAAAAAAATAGATAGATATATATAAAATGGTCAGAACCAAAGCGATGGTGATATGCCTCTAAATTGACGGGTTGCGACAATCGACGAAGAGGTGGTGGTATCACAATCGATATTTATATATGCCTATATATATCGATAAGCAAGTAAAGCAACGATGCTATTTCGTTTTCACTTACGATAGTTGTTGCGATATTTTGAACAGTTTGTGCTGCAATTTAATATTAATTTGATATAATTTAATCACTCTGACATAGCAATTGAGCCATTTAAATTGAATTATTCATATGTTCGTATTTGTCGCCACTTCTTAAGCAATTAATTCATTTAATCATTGGCGACCGCCATGCATATTTATACGATAGTTTCGTGCTCAATTTTAGCATACCAGCATGACACTCAATTTTTAATGTAACTATTGACATGATAACAAGCTTTTATACTTTGAACTGACAAGTTTTCCTAAACCATTAAACATATTAAAAAAAAAAATAAATAAAATAAAGGAATGATATGTATAGTAAACCAAAATTATACAAAATAAAAAGTTTATTCGTTTTGCCAAGAAACATGAAGTTAAGATTTGGCGCAATTATCGAAAATTCTACTTCTCCCGTGCTGCTACTGCAGGCTGCCTTTACTTTACTATAATAAAAATGAGTAACTCATACGTATATCAACAGCCGCTTAAAAAGCAGCAGCTGCAATGACTTGGAGTGCCATATAAGCCGTGGCTAACAACGCCACAAAGAAGGCGAGCGCACGTGCCGGCTGGGGTACCACGACGACGGCATAGACCAGGGTGTGGGCGATGCGAGCGATACCAACGGCACGGAACAGATTAATGGCCAGAAAGGCGTTGGGGTTCGTCAGTGTATAGAGCAGGCCGATTATAAAGAATGGCAGAATGTTCTCCAGATCATTGCGATGCGCACGACGAACACGTTCCACGTTGGGGTCGTCGAATTTAACCTTCAGCTTTGGTGACATCAAATCCTCCTGATTGGCAAACGTCTGAAAGGCAACAAACAAAGTCAAAATATGTTTATTATCTGGCCGCTTTCACCTGCTGACCGGACTTTGACCCAGCAGCTAACTAATCCTCCTTCTGCATACGCTTACCTTGGTCTTGAAGCGCTGTATGGCCGTAAGCAGAGCCATGGCCAACATTTTAATTACCAGCACACCGGTCCAGAACGTATAGCTCTTGAACACCGGGTTGGTTAGTGTAAGTAGTTCCAGACTCATGATTGTTTCTAAATTAATATATTTCTTTCAATCGCCAATTGGGAACCGTCCTGGTGCGTTGCAAACTATCAACTGACGTGAGCACGACGTAAAATCTTATTATATGTATGCCGGCTGCTCTCTGGCGCTCGCTCTCACTGGGCTCTCTCACTGATAACTAACAGTGCTATGCGGCGGCAACAACACTTTCTGTGCGTGTGTGCGCGGCTGTGTGCGTGTGTGTACGTGTGTGCATGGAAAGCGCCGAGTCATACTGACAGCACCAAAAAACATGCATAACTAAATATTAGAACTTACCAAAGTTATAAAACGCCAAATGCCGGTCACTAGACTCATGGAAAACATTTTGAGAACCAAGAGCGCACTCCATCCTATATAGCAGCGGAACACTTCGTTGTCCAATGAGATCAGCTCGCGATGCAGCATTGTGTCGATTTGAGATTCACTTGACGATTGAACTGCATTCCAAGTCTGAGCTAAAGCTGAAGCTTCTAACTATTCCGCTGTAATTGCTTTTCGAACCCGGTGTGGGTCCAATTTCTCTAACAGGGCGAACAACTTGTCTACATTAAATGCTAAGTATGTATATAATTTTTACATTTACATTAACATTTACATTTAACTATCCGTTTTATACCAGGTACCCATTGAAAATGGCTTAAAGGGTCGTTATGGCTCTGTGCAAATATGTAACTTCTCTTGCCCCCTTCAATATTCTGGCTAGCATCAATAGTTCAAGTTCAACAAGGATCGTTCTGTTAACAGCGGAGTTATTCAAGTATGTATTTAATTCGGGAAGAAAAGAACACGGTATCTATTAGTCGGGCACTTGCGACTACAGCTCTACTAGAATTTACTTACGTACTAGCTTAAGCTTAGTTAGTTGCCCTTCGCAAGCCGCTTAAAGGCAAACTTTTAAAATACGACACTCGCGTGTCAAGAAATATACTTACATACATATATGAAATTAAATATCTACAGAATCTTAGTTTTTTTAAATAAAGCTGAGAGCATACAATCCAGACTTGTATGCATATTCGAAAGTATTCGAGATCTTTTTGAAGTGCATCCCAGAATCGAGCAGACCCATCGAAAGTTGAGTGTAGGTCTTACAGCTGCACAAATCGCAGTGATTAAATGAAAATACAAAAGCTAACAAATTGCAGTAATTACCATGAATTAGAAACAAAAAGCGAATCATTATCAATTTAGCCCAGCAGCAGCGATTATGAGTATAAAAACGAGCCCAGCACTTGCATTAGTTGTGCATATCTAGTTAGGGCTTAATTTAATATGAAAATTATATGTATTTCTTAAAAGCCTGATATCGAAAACAAAAATAATTAAATAACAAACAAGCAATGCCATTTCTCTAGTCGAGAAGGCTCGCCATGGAGATATATGTATATGTATATATATTTATATTTACGTCTGGTGTCTAGGTCCAAAGTATCTAAAGTAAACTTTTGCCTGGAGCATTTTATTGATATGCACATATTTATATACATATATGGGAGCTGGTATTCAACAATATTTATATATATATATATACCAGCTCCCATATGACAATCATAACACGTAGCTTATAAACACCCTCAATATTTATTTATTAGATCTGATGCAACACACTCTACCTTAGTAACAGGAAGGCATAGACCAATTTGATAGATTTTCTAGAATATAGCAACACGTATCAGCTTACAATCCGTATAAGAGCTTAAATAGATTAAAAGCTATTGCTCGTGCAGTTCCATGTTGCGATTCGATTCGAAAACTGTTTTGTAAATCTGGCACATAGCCGAGATGTGCCCAAAGGGTTGTGGTTGGGTCAGCTCCATTAAGAAGAGACCTTCAATTATGCAGCATGGAATTGTGAACGAATGAGAAGCACACAGATTCATATACAGTGCCAGTTGCAGCTTAACTCAATCAGATTCAGATTGAGATTCAGATTCGGATTCAGTTAGCGAATATTTTTTAGTATTACTTAAAGTAAAGTGCGCTGTAATCTGTCATCTTCGTCTCCGTTTTTCATCATTGTCTGAATTTGTGGTGCGGTTCTGTCTCTGGCTCTGTCAACATTTTGCTAAAGAACACGGCAGGCGGCATGCACTTCAAAATGAAATGCCTTCCTCCTCCGATTCTCGAGTGTAATTAATTAATTTCGCGCTCATTTTGCAATGCGAGCATTGTTTGTTGTCGCTGCAACTGCAACTGCAAAACATAAATCATAATGTGCAAATTTGCATAATGTTCGCTGGGGCCACGATGCCAGCTCAGTGATCGTTCTGCATTGGGCTCGTGGACACGCGTCGTCGCCGGAACAGCCTCCAAGTAACCGAAGGCTCTGAAGGATATATCAAGCAATTAAAAACGTGTGATTCGAATTATTTTTTGAGAATGTCTCACGGTGAACGGAAAGCTCGCCTAAATGTGGTTAAATTTTTGGAATTGGTAAAGCTTGCTTCTATTTTTGTTTTTTTCTTTTTAATTTCTAGTGCATTTTCCACTGTGATATATCACAATTAACACAAATGTATACAAAGTCTTAAAGATTCACCGAAATATTCCGACTATCAAAAAGTTATCACCTTTAAGTAATTTTTGATTTTCTGAAAATGTACAGCTATGTAAAAAGAAATGAGTAGGGTATTTATAATAAACTCTTACGGATTTAATCAATACTAATTGGATTTATCCTTAGGCCTTTTCCATCGCCTGCCTTGTGCTGCATTTCTACAGTTTCAACGATCGCGACATTATGACGTCATTCATGGCAACGGGCACATTCACCGGCTACATTATAGTTGTAATTGGTGTATTTGCAGGTAAGCACCCAAACTCTATCATACTTGCATATTTATATGTAGAGACCGATGCTTATAAATCTTGTTTCATAAAAGGCGTTCTAATGCGTGCACCTATTCATAAGCGCATAGACATCTTCTTCAGTGTCCTCGGCTGCGCCCTATTTGTGGCCAGCGGCGTCTTCATAATAGAGGCCTGGGAGTTCTCGTTTCGTACGCGTACAAGGGATTTAGCGCTGATCAAGGCATCGCTATCTATTGTGAATGGTGTGTTGTTTGGGTTCGATGCCATCTTCACATTTCGGGATAAGTAATATAATTATCGATAAATCTATATATATATTACATATATTATCGATATTCGCCCAATGACCTTGCATTTAAATCTAAATAAATAACGTATACGTACATACATATTTATGCTTAACAGATGAACTTGCCAATTTTCACAACGCATTACTTTCATACATTTTTTAAATCACAAATTTAGTTAAAAAAAAAAAAATAAATAAATAAACGATCAAAAAGACGCGCTTATTTATGCATATTTTTTCCTGCTCTCTCACTCATGTACACATTTTGTATTTTTGTTTTTAGTCCTTTGCTTTAATCATATTTTGTGTGACATTTTTTGTAATTGTTCTTGTCAATAAACAGAAATATAAGCCTACAACATGCATCAAATGTGATTATAATTAGGCTGAGGCCCGCCCAACACATACACACACAGCCATACATACATACACATGCGGCAATTAGCCGCTGACATGGAAAGCATCAAAAATAGCTCGAACGCGCTTTTACATGTTTAAAGTAGTTAGATTTAAATTTTTATTGTGTTTTTTTTTTTGTATGATTTTTATGCTTGATTGACGTGAGAAAATATGCAACACCGTCTTTTTAAGTTGTCGTCGTAGTTGTGTTGATCTAGGGCTGCATCTTTGGATGTTGTTGCTGCTGGTTGCTGTTGGCTGTTGTTGTGGCTTTTTTAGGCTGAATTGTGTATGTTAAGGCGGAAAATATCATGAGCAACAAAATAGGTACCGGCATTGGCTTTCAGCACAAACACCTGAGAGAAAGCGTGTGGCGGATCGTCATCGCACTGAAAAACGTTTGAAAATAATTTATATTAATACGATATGCCTTCGTAATCGAACATTATAATATCAATGTTTGCAGAATGTTTGTTAAAACGCGTGCAAATACAAAGTTAAGATATAGCATTAAAAGAGGGAGAGTATAAAAAAAACAACTAGAGTGTCAGTAATGCACCAATAATCCAGAAGAAATGCGCTCTTCGGCGCACCGAAGCTGGGCATACCCTTGCAGGCAGTTAATGTCAACACAACCATTTCATCTATTGTTGGTCCCTATATCCCTATCCCTATATATATATATTTATAAATGCTGCCTCAATTTCTAGCTTATCTTAAATACAATTCATACAATAAACATTTTTGGAATATATAAAAGCAGGGAATACTAGAAAAAGCTCTGGGATTGGTGTCTTCCATTAGGGGGATAACATCATCATAGTTAGCCTTTATTTTCATGTTTTTCATAAATAAATATATAATTTTTAAAAACACATTTTGAATCAAAAGCAATTTGTAAAAAAAGATTGGACTAGAACAAGTAACCGAGTGATTCCCAGTCTGAAGCATTTGTTGCATATCATATCATATATTCAGAAAACATGCACGTAGGAAAGGAGCTGAATTAGCTGGTATTACTTAAACTAAGACTGCAATGGACTTCAATTTACTAACTTGACTGCAAAGGTAATATAAATGTTATTATTCCAAAACAAACAAACAAAATTAGAAGCTTGGTTTTTGTTGCGGTGTCGTAAAAACCATGCACTAATTGACATATGTTAAATTGCATTAAGACTTTAACAATAACCTGACTGCAAAGGCAACCCATGCGCAGAGTGTAGAGTAGAAAGAAGACACGATGATCTCAATGAGCGGGAGCCGGAGGAACAGAGGGCCTGCTGCAGCAGGTGTGTGTATGCATGTATGTATTTATGTACATATATTGAAGTTGGGTGTGCATGTAGTTTTGTTAGCATGGTTCAATAGAACAATTATACAAAAGTATTAATCTCATTTAGTAAGTCAATGTTGTTGGTTTGTTTGTTGTTGTTACGATTAGATGCAACAAAATGCTGTTTACTTTGCCTGGCCAGGATCGCTCGCTGAGTGTGTTTCGGTTGTAGTTGTTGTAGTTCTTGTTGTTGTTTACTGTCGATCTGCTTGGCTACACATCGTGCAGCGCAAGCCTAAAGATATCGTGCTGCACAAAGAAGCTAACGCCCACAGGCTTGAGCACAAAGGTCTGAATATACGCATGCGGCTGATCATCATCGGTCTGCATCAATATATACGATACACGAAACATACATATATATATATATATATCTATATATCATATACATATGCCTAACCATCTATGTAGTTGGCGAACGCATTGCTCGCTTATGATTCTCACCTGTAGACGGCCCAGCACATTGATCAAGACGCCGCCATCGAACGTGGGCTGCGAGTCAACTGTGGTGATTACGCGCGTGATCTTTTGGAAGCTCAGACTCTGTGGAATGACAACAAGTTGGTTACACCTTTTTCGATTCTAAATGTTAATGTCAGCACTTACCTGCACTTTCTCAAGTATCTTTGGCGCTCCTTGTATCTGATGGCCTTCGAAGGTCATGAAGGACTCTGTTGCCTGTGCAAAATGAATGGGAAACAAATTGAAAATATTCGTTTAGTGCGTGCGTGTACACTAATACATAAACACACATTCGATTCATGTATATGCATGTATATACAAACATGACTATATGCGTGCATATGTATGTTGGCATATATGAGAATGTGTGTGTGTGTGTGTGTGTCATACTTTTTATACGAAATTTCGAGAAAGCCACATTTATGCAGATATATTTATTATTTAGGTTTAATCTAAACAGCATTGTTTGAGTGCCGAAAATAACAAAATTCTGTTTGCGCGCTCTTTTTGTAGCTGCAGCTCCAGGCAAAAAATTATGTTTGAGGCAAATTGTCAAGGGCGCATAGCGCGTCACCCGTGTGGCCAGCCACGGTAAGTAAGCCTTTGTTTTTACATATCCTGGTTAATACAGAAATGTGTGTATGCTGTTTAAATTTAGTATCTGAAAGTGGCGATGGGGATGGCTAGGGAACTTGGTCGTCCAAATGAGGGACGCTACTCACGCTGTAGAAGTTAACCACATTAGCGCGGTTCGCCGGGTCGTCGAATATGCTATAATATTGCTGAACGAAGCCCTTGCCGATATCCTCGTATTGTGGGTTAAGTGCCATATTGTCGATATCAGATTATTGTTGGAAGTATGGCTATACTTTAGTACAAACTAAAGAACTAATCAAAAAGTTTTACTAAAACCTTGTTAATTTGAGACACTGAAAACGCAAGACAAACGGCAAGTGTGACCGAAAACGGGAAGCAGCGAAAAACTGGCATTCTGGCAATTATTTTGCCAGTATAATTTAGCAGCTTCGACTATTCGATTATAATTCAATCGATATCGATGGGCCGAAGCGCAACATGTTAAATAGTTTAACAACCATTAAAACTCATTCGCGGGCTATCCAATCTGTATGCTTAACGGGTTTTTAATTTTAGATACGTTTTTGATCATTTTTTTCACTTATATTTAAATTTGTAAATGGACAAAGTTGCCGTATTTTACGTGGTCAATAAAACGGTCACATTGTTACGCTCTCTAAATTCCAAACGGTTGTGCGTTTCGTGCGCAACACGATTAAATTGGATTTGTGTTATTATGTTAACTTTTGCAAATATTTCCCAGCTTTGTCGCATTTGCCTGCGCCACTTGCGCCAGATTAACGAGCAACAACAGCAAAATGCAACTGCCGACAGCCATCACGCTCAGCGCAACAAAGCCAGTTACAACTCGAAGGCGCTACCCCATTTGGCGAAAATGTTGAATCAGTTTTTTGCCATTGACGTATTTCAGCAACCGGACACCTTTCCTCAGAACATTTGCGCATTGTGCTACAATGCCGTGGAGTATTTCCAGCAGCTCTGCTGCGTCGCCGAGCAAAGCAACGAGATGTTGATGCGCCTGGCCATATCCCTGACTGTCGACCAGCCGGAACGTCCGGTCACAGATGCTAATCCTGCTGAAAATGCTGATCACTCGGTTGGTATATACAATTCTTTACAGTTGAGTCAGCTTGTTTTAGGGCTGAGCTAGCATTTTTGCAGTTGTCGTTCGTGAAAGCTGAGCCCACGGATGACGAGACACAACGTGAACAAGTATACGATTACGAGCTAGACAAAGACGCTGGAGCAGACGCTGACGTTGATGCAGACGCAGCCGTAGATGCTAACAATCAGAGCCTGGACTCGACAAATGATGATGAGACCGTCATGAGCAGTGCAGAGACAGACGCTGCAGCTGCAGCTGCGGCTGCCAGCAAACGCAAGCTGCTCGCCTGCCAGCAGTGCGGCAAGCAGGTGTACAAGCTACCTTATCTGGAGGCACACATACGCAGCGTTCACGAGGGTCATCCGAAACCGTTCCTGTGCCGCAACTGTGACAAAGCATTCACACGCTACGAACAGCTGCGTTCGCATATACGTAATGTGCACCCGGCTGCTGCGGCTGCCACCACAACGCCCAGCGAGGAAGTGGAGTTGATCTGCGAGCAGTGCAATCGCAAATATAGCACCAAAAATGCGCTTGGCGAGCATCTGAAGCGACATGCACAGGAGAGGCCGCATATTTGCGAGCACTGTGGCGTCGCGAAGGTAACACGCACCGAACTGCTCACCCATCTGCGTATCCACAATCCCGACTGGGAGAAGTTCAAGTGCAAGCAATGCCCGCAGCTGTTCCGACACAAAAGCGCCATCAGCCGGCATGTCCGGGTCGTCCACGAGGGGCAGCGGCGATTCCAGTGCGGTCACTGCCAGAAGCGATTCGGCACTCATGCCTCTCAGCTGCGACACGAGCGCCTGCACATTGACACGTTCTAATTAAACTTGGCTAACTATGGTTGGTCAGTTATTCTTGATTTATAACTATATATTTGCAAATGCAAATTAATATACTTGTATTTATTCCAATTGCTATGTGTATTCCAAAAATTATTTTTACTTTTCTATCTATACAAATATTATATATATATATATCATATCGAGCATATCGACCGACATACGTACACACACAAAATAGAGTTAACAAAACGAACTAATTTTATTACATCTGGTTAGTTAATACACTCATTGTTTTCCCCATTCAAAAACACAATAAATTCCATTACCAGTGCCAAAACAGAAAAGTTTAAAAGTGAAAGACAAAATATGTAAAAACTAAATTTAGTTCCAATACTCAATACTCAATTTAACTTTCTTTGCAAGTTTTTGCTTTGGATAGCATTTCCTCTCAAAGTATTGCTACCCATTTTATATATGTAAATCAATCAAGTAATGCTATATATTTAAAGTAGTTATTGTAAACGAAGCCTTTGTGTAAATTGTTTCTTACTTTGCTTCTCTTAGTTTATTTTAAAATATTTGTAACTCATGTGCACAATTCTATGAGCATGAAATATTTAAAATGTACACATCAAATTTAAAGGCGCGTAAAATTCCGTATTGTTGAATGAAAAAGAAAATGTCGTTGAAAAATGCAGCATCCCGGTGTTGATCAGCAATCAGACGGTGGGTCAGTCAATCAATCAGTCCGTCCGTCAGTCTGTCCGTCAGTCAGTCAGCATAAACAGTTTTATATACATTATAGAGATTATGCGACAGTTTTGATACATTATAAGAATTATTGAACAGTTTGGTCAAATTTGGCGCTTGCTAAAAGACAATCCGTGCAGGGCCTGCGTTGAAGCTTCCGATTTGTCGGGAGGTAGACTCCTTGTTAAACCAGTTCTTCATTGAAACCACCCAGTTCTCCATGTGGCTGTCGTGTGTGTGTATCTCAATAAGCTGATTCAGCTCCCTTTGATAGTCCCTGGCCAGCTGCAATTCGTTGTCATCGAAGGCTTCACAGATCTTGTGCACGAGATCGGGTCGGATATTAACAACGACCAGACTGCTGCAATTAAAGCCGGACATTAGCCCGCTGGCTAGCAGCGCCGTGGAGGCCAGCATAACGATACGGCCGAAGCGAAGGCACCGCTGACCCATTTCCAGATCAGCGCTGGCATAGTACAGGCCCATAAAATTGGATATGGTGCGCTCAGCCTTGGCGCAGAATTCAACCATATCCACTGCAGGCGGCAGATGTTTTGATTACATGATCATATGGCACTTCAACACTTCAACTTACGGTCCACGCCCGTCATCGAAGGCATGTGATAATAAAAGAATGGCCTCGTGCTGCATCGGGTCGCCACATGCTGGCAATAGCCCACTAATTGATCCACATTGCGGGGCCGATAGAATAACTCTGGCAATGTGACAACGCCGCTAACGCGTATCTCCTCGGCGTGTGCGGCCAGCGAGAGGACGTCGGGTAACGGCGCCCCGCCGACCTGCACCATGATCATCAGATTGTGGCGCACGGCGGCACGCTGCCAATACTCGCAGTTCGCCTTGCGCTCGCGCACACGCATCATTGGCCCTTCGCCGACAACGCCATTGATTAGAACTCCGGATATCATTTGACTCCGTAGCCACTCCGCGTAACGATTGATCGGACGTACGTCCAGCGAGCGACGACTAAGCACATACACACACATATATATATATATATATATATACATATTTATATATATACATATATAGTTGCTTGTCTGCAGGAAGTCACTCATTTATACTTACTCATCATCTTTAAAACAGCTAAACACCGGTGCAATCAGCCCCTGAAATCTTGAACTAAAGGTCCCAGTTTCCTTGGGCAGTTGAGTTTGTGATGCTTGCTCAGTTTCCAATTGATTGCTTAGTTGTTCTTTGTTTTCGTGTTGCTCTGTGGATATACAAATTGTATTCATATATGTGCAATTTTGTTGAACAGACGGCATTGATTACCCGGAGCCGCTGGCTGTTCCTGCGACTCGATGACACGGTTTTCGGTTGATTTCTGTACGCTCTTATTAAGACGGCTGCCCACATCCCTACGAAACCAGGCCATAGTGCCGGCTAGAGGCGGCGCCTAAATATCTTTGAAGTCTATTCTACTATGAATTTTGTTGAAATTATTTGAACTGAGCGAAAAGTCGCAAACTGTGCAGTGAAATTCTACATACAAAGTAGGTGCTGGCTAGCGCATGTTTAAAAAATGGCGGTCTACTCAAGTGTGACCAGACACAAGTAAGAGTTGAAATATCCATTTGCTTCAACTGATAGGATAAGCAAATAAATTTTACACACAAAAGACAAAAAGTAAAAAAGAAATCTTTTATTTATGTTTCCCAGTTTTTGAACTAAATACTCAATTTCCAAAAGTCTTGCATATGGCTTTTTGGCCCATGCAACTGCAACTTGCCAAGTTGGGCCGCTTGGCAATTGGCTCCTCACTGCGAACCCGATTTCATCTCATTTCGGCAAACATCGCAAAATCAAAACAAATAATACAACAAACACAACGCAACGAATTCTGTCATTGCAGCAACAACAAGGACAGGGGCATGCTGAAATACTTAAATCAAAGTGAGGCCATTAATGTGGACCTGGAGCTCTTCAATGAGTACAAGTTCAGTGTGGATCAGCTAATGGAACTAGCCGGTCTCAGCTGTGCTCACGCCGTGGCCAAATGCTTTCCGGCGAAGGACTTTGCCCGTGTACTTGTCTGCTGCGGACCAGGCAATAATGGTGGCGACGGCCTGGTCTGTGCTCGCCATCTGGCATTAATGGGCTACACACCCGCCATATATTATCCAAAGCCAACGCCAAAGCCGCTTTACGAGAATCTGTCACATCAGTGCCAGCGCATGGAGATTTGCAGCATAACCGAATGTCCTCGCCTGGAGGAAGCTGCCGATCGTTATGATTTAATCGTGGATGCACTATTCGGCTTTAGCTTCAAGCCGCCGGTGCGCGCCGACTTTGTGTCGGTGGTGGAGCTGCTGCAGCAAACAAAGCTGCCCATAGCCAGGTGCGAATGCAGCGCATTAACCATTCATTTATCCGCCTACTAAACTACTCCATTGAATTTGTATAGTGTGGACATACCCAGTGGCTGGGATGTGGAGCAGGGCAAGCTGAACGATTGTGACCTAGAGCCAACGCTGCTCATCTCACTGACGGCGCCCAAGCTGTGTGCTAAACACTTTAAGGGCAAGCATCACTTTTTAGGCGGACGCTTTGTGCCGCCAGCTCTGCAGCGCAAGTACGAGCTGAATCTGCCTGCCTATCCGGGTAACGAGTTGTGCCTCGAGCTGTGAATATTTTCTAAACGGATCTGATCCATTTAAATTAAAGGCCATGTAAAAAAAAAAAAAAAACATAATGAACTTGTTACCCATTTAAAGTCTGTTCCAAATTGATCGCAACTTCATATTTTCCCTAACATACGTTATCTCTCTCTCTCTTTCTCTCAAGGGGAACACTATGGAGTGGAAACCGTGCATCGAATCAGCCTGTATGTACAGAGGGTATTATATTGTGTATTGCATTGAAGAGATATCGCTGACCAGTTCAAAAGTCCAACGATATAGTTAATTCAATATGTTTGTCGGTTTCTATGCAAATTGGTTTTGTTTTGTAGATATGCTGATGCAACTTGGCATAGATTTCTTCTGTTGCAGCAGACAGTCTGAGTTTATACCCGGTTACCCGGCATATAAGCCTGGTATTCTTATAGCCAGCTAGCTTCCTCGCTTCCATTTAAAGAAATTTAACTTTGGAATATTTTATTTTTAGATTTTATTATTTATTTATTATAACATATATGTTTGTGGCATATACACATGTAGTATAACATTCCGTACTATTTATACAAGCGGTTGTAATTCTTGCGTCTGCGATCTTCCTCGAAGTTGTTATTGCGCGCCCACTCCTTTAGGTTGCCCTTGGAGCGCAGCATTGCTGATTTTGAGTCCACGTCACGCATCACAAACGGTGAGAAGCCGGCAATATAATCATCATCCAGGGCATTTGTCTTTGTTTTGGCCACGCGTGACGGCATCTGGCGCGGCATGGGCTGATCCTCAAACAGAATGGGATTGCGCGAATGCTTGCCGCCATGGAAGCGTGGCAGACTCTGGTTCTTATACTTGGACGAAAGGGGACGTCTTGTGTTTATGTGTATCACCTGTTTACCATTCTCGTCCAGGCTGACGGCCACGCGTTTCAGCGTCTTGTTGCCGCAGTTCGGACAGAACACCTTGGTCATGATGCTCGTCGTTTTGAAGCAGGCGTAACAGCGCAGTATGTAGGTGCGCAGCTGCTTGATAATGCGTCCATTGAGCGCGGCCAGTTGAAGATTCAGCTGTTTTAGCACATTTTGTAGCGCATAATCTGTGGTCATGCACGCCACTGGCGGCACAATATCTGTTTCCACTTTGCCCTCGAGCGCTTTTTTGGCCTTCTTGATGTTTGAATGCGTTATCCAGCCATCGTCGCCAACGTCGTCGTCGGCGGCGTCGTTATTATTGCAGATTGGCTGCTCCTCTTCGTCTTCCTCTTTTGGCTCCGCCACTAAAAGATCGCAAGTTGCCCGTTCTTCGTCTGCGGATGGCGCACATTTCAGTTTCTCAAATAGCTTATCCAGCTCCTCCTGTGTCAGATCGTCGTCCTCGTCCTCGTTCTCGTCATTGTCGCCTGTCTGTTTGCTGTCTGGACTCGGTATCTGTTTGCCCTGCAGCTGCGCTTCAATGGCTTCCTTAATATGGTCCACATGATCACTGCTTTTTTCAAGCTGCCGTTCATTGTCGTCGACTGCCTCATTGGCATCGTCCTCCTCATCTTCTTCTGCTTCCTCATCGTCTTCGTTGCCTTCGGGCATGTACCAGCCTACCAGACGCTTGTTATTAACATCCTGCATCTCCTCTGGTTGCTCCTTGGAGGCAATTACCTGCGAGACGACTGGTTCGGTGCGCAGATGCTCGGTGCCCAGTGTGTCCGCCTCCAGTTCATACGTGAGCGAAATCACCTTTAAATCAATGCCGGATAAGCTTGCATAGTCGCCAGTCTTCTTGGCAAACTCCACGCAGTGTTTTACACTTTCTGGGCGCGGCTCTCGCACCTGCAGATCAAATGGCAGCACACAAAGTCGGCGTATTTGGCGTTTATTGCGCACCTCAGCAACCACCTCAGGCACGGTTAACACATTGTCCGCATATTCCTATAAACAATCAAACATAAAAAAAAAAAACAAAAAATTGTGTAAAATGCATGCACTTACATTCAGTGGCACTGCATTAATAAACGCTGTTGTATCTGCTACAAGATATTTGATTTTCGTGCTACTTGTACTCATTTTAACTCGTTCATGTATATTTGTAGGCACGGACTAAGAATAAAAAACAATTTTTATTTGTGCACGTGTTGGGACCATGCACTATTCAAACTACAAGGTAGTAGTTCAGTGGATACACATATCGTTTCGCTTTGGTGAACTACGTCATAAATATCAATAAGCAAACCAACATGTGATAATGATCAATACTAAAATATTTATACTAATTGTTTTAGTGGGGTAAGGCATGACAGGCTATGAGCTTTACACAATGAACAATTGCACTGCAGTTGTTGTGCCTTTGAAAATAATATATAGGAGCAAACCTATGCACTCTTGACGACACATGTCAGCACAGATAAATATTCCAAATCTATCGACAATGTTGTGGCGCGTAACCTATTATAATTCTCTGATGCTAGTCCATCTCTTACTGTTATCGCATTTAATTGCAACGATAGGCAAGAACAAGCAGTATTGTATCAGCGATACGATATAAACATCCCTCTCAAAGTTCATCTCTAGTTTTCAAGCCAAAAATGGCGAAGTAAGTGCGTGCTCTTTTCTTTATATTCGGTTTTGGTTTTCTTGTCAATGTTCCAAACCGCACAAATTATATAAAACCGCGCCAAAGCAACCTTAAAAGTAAGTAAATTAATAATCAGACTGCAATTACAATTTAAAACAATTACTATTCGCGTGTGACTATCAGAGAATTGCAATATAGAACGTAAATTTTTAACTATCGCCAATGTGGAATCAATGGCCAGTCGCTGCGGTGCCAGCTGTGGTGCCAGCTGCGCCAATGGCTGCGCCGCCACCTCAACCGGCAGTGCCGCCTCCACTGCCCGATGCGCCACCACCGCCACCGCCAGTCGATAATACACCAGCCGCAGCCGCTGTTTCGAATGCTGCTACGGCTGCAGGTGCTACCGGCACCTACATGGGCGCTGGGGTTGGCCAATCTACTACCAATCCGTATGAACAATACACGGCCGCTCAGTACGCGGCGATGACGCCGGAACAGCAGTATGCATTGCAGCAGCACTGGCAGCAGTGGCAGACATACCAACAGGAGTACGCCAAGTGGCATGCACAGTATGGAGAACAGGTAAGTTGTGCTCGTTGTTAACCTTTCCAATTAGTAATCAAATGATTTTATGGTTGGCAACAGTACAAGCGGGAAATGGCCGCCGCGGCAGCTGCTAACACTGTGCCAACTGTGGCGCCTGCACCGGTCGCAGCGCCTGTAGTACCCAATGTGGGCCCTGTCGCAGCGCCAGTGGCATCGGTTGTGCCTGCTATTGGTCCCGTTTATCCGCCAGCCCAAATGGGTCCACAGATGCCAGTGCAGCAGGCACAACCACCACCACAGACATACTTTCCACAGCCTCAGATGCAGCCAGCGGCGCCACAAATGCAACCGCATTCGCAGAGTCAGATGCCTGGTAAAATAATGGCACAGCCCCAGATGTACAATCAGCCGCCACCGCCGCCGCCGCAAGTCTACCAGCAACATCCTCAACAACAGCAGCAGCAGCAACCGATGCATCACCAGCAACAACCGCCGCTAAATCAATGGCAGCACCAACAACCGCCGGGCAGATTCAATCAAATGCCACCCGTTGGCTATAATCAGGCGCCCAATCCTGGTGACTCGAGCATGTTTCCAAATTTACAGCAGCCGCCGCCTTCGTTTATGCAACAGCCACCGCCGTCGTCATCGTCGGCAAATCAAATGGATGCTCCATGGTCAAAAGGACCACCGAACAAGGGCACTGATAGAGGCAATATAAATGAAGCGGATCAGCGGCCTCGCTGGGATGGGCCACCGCCAGATGTGGGACAGCAACAACAAGGACCAGGGCGCAACAATCGCTGGCAGGGCAATGACTCCGGGAATGGCAACAACAACAGCAATGTTCAACAAGGCGCCAATAAGCCCAATCAATTTGCCAACCGACGTAACTGGCAGAACACGCCCCCTGGCAATAACAGCAACAACATGAATCGCAGCAATCCATTTAACCCTGCACAGCCAGGTCCCTATGGCGGCGATAATGCTGGCGCGTCTCGCGGTGGCCTGAACTCTGGAATGGGCCCCGGTTCGGGTAGTTATGATAATGATGCCGCAGGACCGGGATTGGGACCGGGACCTTGTAATTCGGGCAACTTTGGTGGACCGAGTGGCAATTACGGCGGAAACTTTGGCAATAATGGCCCTGGCCAAGGATCAAATGATACTTTTGGTCCTGGTAATTTTGGCAACAACAACAATAACAACAATCGGCGCAGCGGCCGCTGGGAACCAAATCGGCCGCATCAAGGCGGAGGTAACTTTGGCCCTCCGCCGAATAGTAACAATAACTTCAACGACTCCGGCTACAATCGCCCAAATGCGCCTAACTTTAACCAGCAACAACAGGGTAAGCAGAACCAACCGCAGCAGCAGCGTGCACCTGACTTGGACGAGGCCAGCTTTGATCAACTGTTCAATCAGTGGGAGAAACAATTCGAAGATTGGAAGCGTGCCAATGCCAATCATCCGGATCGCGATGAATATCGACGCTATGAGGAGGAGTTTGAGAAACAGCGACGTCGCATTGCCGAGCGTCGTGAGCAAATGCGACGCAGACGCCAAATACAGAATCCACAGCAACAACAACAACCACAGCAGCCGCAGTCGCAGCGGCAGCAACAAGGGCCACAAACAAATCGACAACAACCATCACCACAATTTTATCAGCAACAACAGACTGGCGGCGCTCGCTATGGCGACTATGAGGAGGGTGAAGGCTATTCTGATGAGGAAAACGTGAAGGAGAACCAAGGCCCCGAAATAAAGAAGCAACAAGAGCCGTCTCACAGCTCAGATCAAGATGATTCTCATTACTATTCGCCAGAACCAGTAACAATACGCGAAATAAAGAAACAAGAAGAGTCGCCGCACGGCTCAGATGAAGATGATTCTCATTACTATTCGCCAGAACCAGAACGAGAACCACAAACAAAGGACTTAAAGCAGCAGCAACCAGGGCCATTCCCTAGCAAGGAGCCCCAAATGCCCCAAAAGACTCCAGCACTTCAACAATCGTTATCAAAACCGAATCAAGAACCAAATTTGCAACAACCGGCGGCCAGCCAGAGTAAATTTTCACAGAAGCCGACGCAAGATGTGAATACAACTCCAATTGTAAGCAGTGCACTCGGCAAGCGTAAAACCGATGTTGTGGCAAGCCCATCGAACCCTGCCAAACAGACCAAGCAGGAGAAGATATTGATAATCTCCCTGGATGATGATGACGATGATGTTGACGAAGGACAGAAGGACACGGAGACAGAGTCTGCGGTTGATACGCCCATGAAGAACATATTTAAAAAGAGTGATGGCATACCAGGTCTCGATTTGGTTGCCGACGGAACAGCTGCTGCCCCGCCCGAAGCATCCCAGTCAGGGAAGGGCGTGGATAATAACAAGAAGATACCATCGCTGTTCGATGTGGTCGTTGACAAGCCACTAGAACGCACCGGCAGCGAGTCGGAAAAGCTGGCGGCTGTCAGCGAAGCACTGCCAGATAATGTGACCAATGCGCTCAAAGATCCCGAGTTTATGAACAACTTGTCGCAGGCTTTGGCCCAGGCGCAGGGTCGTGAACGGGAACAACAGCAGGACCAGGAACAGAAGTCCAATGAGCGATCTGAGCATGCCAACAACAGCAGCAAAAGCAACAACAGCAACAGCAATGACGGCGCTAATGACGTCAATGACGGCCGTGCCCTGTCCTTTGCCGAGTGGCAGCGCAAGAAGAATCACCAGAAAGGTGGTCCCCAGGATCCAGACTTCGTTAACATGTCGAACGATGGCCCTGCTGGTAGCTTTGGTCCCGGCTTAGGTCCTGGTCCAGCCATCAATGATGGTGGCATTCGCGGCGATTTTGGACCCGATCAAAGACCCCCACATGGCTTTGGCCCGAACGGGCCCATCGGTCCGCCATTTGGACCTGGTGGTGGCCAGGTTATGGGACCGAATTTTACAGATTTTAGTGGCCCAGGCGGACCAAATGGTCCGCTAAATGGACCCAATTTCGGTGGTCCCAATTTTGGGCGTCAGGGCTTGGGACCAGGCCGGAGTCCGGGCCCATTTGGCGGCGGCCCTGGACCCAATGGACCGTTCGGACGTAATTTTGGTCCCCCTGGACCCAACAATCCCAATTTCAAGGGACCAGGGCCAAACGATCGTGGACCAAATTTCGGACCCAATTTCCGTGGCAATGGACCTGGTGGCAATGGTCCTGGCTCGGGTCCGTTTCGTCCAAATTTCTGCGGCCCGAACGGACCTGGACCAGGACCAAACTTCGTCGGTCCCGGGCCATTTGGCGGACCCGGTGGACCGAATTCACCTGTACCCTTTGATCGGAACTTTGGCCCCGGACCTAATCATTCAAATGAGCGCAACTTTGGTCCAGGGCCTAATAATCCAAACGATCGCAACTTTCGACCCGGTCCGGGTCCCAATAATATGAATTTCAATGGCCCCAACAACAACTCTTTTAACGATAATCCGTTCAGACGCAATGGTGGA
The DNA here is from genome assembly GCF_003285875.2 of Drosophila novamexicana. Taxonomy (NCBI): domain Eukaryota; kingdom Metazoa; phylum Arthropoda; class Insecta; order Diptera; family Drosophilidae; genus Drosophila; species Drosophila novamexicana. The sequence continues at coordinate 549,563 of NW_020824841.1, forward strand.
CCGCCTGCACCCAGCTTTGATGATGGACACGGCTTTGGATCACGTGGCAAAGGACACAAAAACTTCGGACAGCAGAGAAACAACTTCGGCAACGCGGGAAACAACGACAACAACAAGCCTTGGAATGATGGGTATGTGTCATAAACCGTGTTTAATCGTATGTCTCTCTCCCTCTCTCTCTCTCTATTTCTTTCTCTTTCTATTTGCTCTTTTTATTTGTGTCTATACAAAATTAAATGGATTTGATCAAATAACGACCACCAGGGAGAACCCTTGCCAGTTTAAGTTTCCGTCTGAATATCAACAAAAACAAATGAGAAGCAAACAAAACATAAACCAATCAGTTTGTCCGTGAACTAGTACCCGAGTACTACTCAATCCCCGCTCTGAACTTTTGGGATTTTGATATAGTTAGGAGCTTAACGTGGGAACTTATTCCCTTTGATGCGTTTCAGCATTTAAGTCGTGGTTTGATTATTCCTTTTGCAACAAACCTTCAACCTGTCAGCCTAATATAAGAGTTAAGCTTAAGAATCGACCATAATACTATTTTTTATTATTATATCTAGTATCACACGTCTGATACTATCAGACAACACAATAGAACAATGGGCATACGGGTGAACTCGACTTCCGCCTCGAGCGGGTCCTGCGTAACCTATACAAGTCTTCAAATATATGATGATAATTTAATATGTGATATCTAGTTATATTGAGTTTATAAGTGATACGAGGAGATAGTATATAAATATGCATATATATATGTACATATATATATATATATAGAGCTGTCCGATTAGTGAACGAACCGTTTGAGCCAAGGAGCTGCATGCTTCCAAGTGAACAAGACGGAATCTTAAGATTGTTTTGCTTTTTATCCGATCGACCTCAAACTCATTTGTATATTAAATTTATTGGAGATGTATTTTATAGTTTCTATACTTCAGGGGCTTAACAAGGTTGTATGGGTTACATTTTCGACTGGTTGGCAGATATTTATGAATATAAATACGGAGAATCCATGCATGGTGAAAGGTTGGGTTCCAAAGTTGAATGGACAACAGTTGACTATTCGTTCAGATGGCTTCAAACTCGAGTTCAAAACATAGTACACAAAAAAATGAATGAAATGAATTACTTGTCTCAATGATCTAAATGGAAATATTTCATATATTGTGTATATATTGTGCCTGTTCTCCTAAATACATAGAATTTCAAAACTTTTTCTAAAGCTAAGAAAAACATAAACCTATAAGACGTTAGCTCGCAAAATCAAAACAGAAGTCTATGCTCTTGCTAATGTCCGCTTTAAAAAGTCAAAGTTATCCGTGTCGAATCTCAACAGACTGAAATATATATAGATATATGTGCATTCTATGTTTGTGGGTAAAATCTAATAAATTAGTTAGAATACAATGGAAATTGCTATAAGCCTTAGGAAAACATTTAGTTGTGCTTTTATATGAGGCATTTCACGCAACGAAGTTTAGTTCAAACTCTTACTGGATATCCGTTTAAAATGGAAATTTGATATAAAAAGGAAAGTTTGTTTCCCTTATAAAGAAAAACAAATTTGAGCCGTATTTTGGGATACAAACTAACCGAGTTTTCCGGCTTAATGTTTGTTGCCCCATGAAAACTTTTGTCATATTTAATATCAAGCCCGATTTTACTTTGTTTAAACGAATTTTAAATACTATGCAAGTCTTTGTCAAATATTTTGCTTACCTTCCGAATGTTTCTACCCATGTCATTAAAATCCCTAAATTGGAAACTGCAAATCTAAGTCATGTTATCTTCCTCAAAATCCTTGATACGAATTGTGTAAAATATGCGACATTACTTCTGCACTAGTTAGTAAAAATAATACACATTTTGAATGCTAGTGAAAAATCTCAGTTCCGAGCGCTTTTCGATTAAACTCGATTCTCGAATGAGCTAACCAAAACAAATAATTGAGATATATCGCTTCAATCACAACTAGACCGACCCGATTAAACCCCTAACTGTGCTCGTATACGTTTCTATGTTTGTAGTTTACATGTGCAGGCATTTTGTTGATCTCGTCGTTAATGCTGGAATTTCGATTCCTTACCCGTTTTCTCTTTTTCTCTTCTACTTTTATGCACCCCAAAATATATAAAAATAAAATACAAATTAAAATCACAAAATACAAAAAAAAAAAAAAAAAAAAAAAAAAAATTAAACTTAAACTTACAAAAATGATATAAATATCAACTGGCATTGCTCCGATGTCCCTTGATTCATTCCCAATGGCGCATCAATTGAATGACTGCTACATACACAATTTTTTCAAACACAAAAATATATTTAAAAACATATATATAAAAAAAACACCTAAAACGCAAATGATATATATTTGTTTAAATTGCGAACTGTCTGTATAGCGGCCGATCCTTCCGCGGTGGGGGTGACCCCTCGAACAGGAGCTATAGACACGGGCAGCAGCAGCGCGGACCCAGGTCGAGCTAATTGGAGTAGAAAAATGCACTGTTTAGATACGTGCCCTTCTAAAATCCAATCTGAACCAATTTTTACAGTTAGATCCTGCGACAAGGCAACAGAGGATAAACAGACACAAACATACAAACACACAAACATACACACACAAACACACACACACAAACACACACACACACACACACAAACATACACACACACAAACATACACACACACAAACATACACACACACAAACATATACACACACAAAAATACACACACACACATGCATACGTCAAGTGGGCCTTCAATAAATCTCTCAAGTTCATCCTCAAACTTAACGTCAATATCTCTGCATATGTATATCATAAATGTTCTTAAATAATTTTTAAGTTCTGAGAATTTAGCTAAAATTTCATCAAAATTAAATTTTTTTTTTACTTGCTTTGTAGTGTTTTTAATGTAAAAACAACGAATTTAGTTGCATTAAATTGAAATGATTTTTGTTATATATTTTGTATGGGGAATTTGTGAGAGTTTCCATCTTCATGTTTCAAGTTTAGAAAATCGTCGACGCAACAGAATCGAAGCTTGGGTCTTGCAAAATATTATGTAATAGCATAAATAATAATAATTATAAAAATTATATATTCATATAACTTTGCACATCTACACGGAGATAAAAAACAAAATACATGGAATACGATGATGAATAAATGGATTTTAAGTATCAAATAATATGCTTGCGTGCATTTCAATATTTAATTAACTAAAGGGACTCACATACATACATACATATACACACGCCAGTTTTGTTGTTGTTTTATTCCTGGCATCAACTTAAGTTAGCTTTAGATGTTGTCTGCAATTTCCAATTGTATGTTATACAGTCCGATATTCCATTTAGGAAAGTTCGTCCGCTAGTTTCTACAACTTTAGCATACTTCTTTTGGGTAGAGAATGTTTAGTAGCAAGTGAGCATATTGGTATTTAGTTCCGACTTATGAGTTTATTCTATATAGTGACACACCCCATCATAAAAGCATTTTTGCCCTGTTGCCCCAAAAGATGTGCCCCCCCACCATGATGCTAAATGCTTTTTGATATCTGAAATTTCTAATGTTCAAATTCATATGTTGAGAACTTGAGAAATAACCGAAAGAATTTATAAAATTCCCACTCGAAGCATTGTTGTCTTAGTCATGTAAGCTTTATCCATACACTTATATTTGGAGAGTAAACAAAATTAAACTTCTTTTGTATTTACTTGATATATATGTATATATATGTATATATCAACTTTTAATTGATAAAGCTGTTTTCTCTTAATTTATGCACAGTAACACTTGGGTGTAATTGACAAAATATTTCGGCATACCAAGAGTTATCTTCGGATTGCCGAAGAACAAATATCCCCAAAGCCATAGAGCGTCATGCGATACAATATAATCTTAGTCACCATGTTTATTAAGCCTAACATTTGACCTATCGTTGCCATTGTAGCCTTAAAATAGAGTTGTCCGTCTTTGGTCAATCTTTGTGTGAGGGATATCAGGATATCAGGAAAACTCAACTACAATGTCAGTCATATGATAATGTTGTCCGATCTGCAGAGCAATTAAGGAAATGAATGGGTTGCGAGGTGTCTTTCTCCTTCTGCCAGGATAAAGTCAGGAAAACGAGTATAACTTTGTCTGTTTAAAGAAATAAATTGATCAAATAAAAACCAAGTCTGTCTGTGCATATTAATAAAACTCCGTTTGAATCACATGCTTTGAGAGCCTGTCTGTTTATCTATCTTTTATATCTATCTATCATATTATATAAAAAATCAAAATTGCTTAAGATTATCTCGTTTTCTGTGTTTGGAGCTTGAAATTCATATAAGTAGTAGATATTTTAAGGCCGTGGAATACGTCTTATGAGAGTCAATTCATGGAACAGAAACGAATAAGAAGCTGTGCAAGCTTCGGCGCTGCTGAAGAATTTGGCTTCCTTCTAAATATACTATAATTTTGTTGTTGCTCAGATCATGTACTTGCTACATAATCATTCTAAAGGATATGTTCACTTCGGTATGCCGATGATATCCGTTCTATAAATTACCCAAAAAACAAAAACATGAAAAATTTTGCACTTGTCCAGAATGTCCTATGCCCTGGACACAGTCCATGGCCTTGATCCAGGGTCGCCGGGCCCCGTCCCGCCCGCCACGCCCCGTTGATTTGCAGCATGCTTCTTCTTCTGTATACAGTGCTAAGTGAACAAGTCTTATGTACTCCCAATTTGTCATTCGACCCAAGTACCTTGACCTGTTATGTAAATAGCTTGTAGCCAAAATTGCTTGCCCCATGAACATAGCAATATATATGTACAAGTTTAAGTGTTTCTTTCTGGTTTAATATTAAAAACATAAACCAATTAAAATACAACAAATAAACAACAAAATCGCAAAAAAAATATCTATGCAAAAACAAAAAAAAAAACAAAAACAAAAATAAAACAATAACAAAATAATTGACAAAAATGTTAAACAATTGATACCAAAAAAACAAACTCGCCACTGCGTCACGCAACGTTGCAGCGCGGAGCACATCGGCAATATCCGTCCCAACGAGCCCGTCTATCGTCCAGTCCAAGTGTTTGATTATCAGAACAGCAGCAACACCGCCGCCAAGGTTATTGACTATGGACACAAGTCGGCTGATAGCGCTTCCAATCGTATGGCCGGTGGACCAGGCCCGGGCCCTGCACCTCTGCCGGAGTTTAGACCTGGTGTTACATTTGACTATGGACATGCATCGCGTAGTGCATCGTTAACCTCTGGACCAGGCGCGGGACCCATGAATCGCAATCCCAGTAATAGTTCTAACAATAGGAAGAAAAACAAAAAGAAGAATAAGAATCGGCAGCGCCTGTTGCAGGAACAGCAGTCGCAACAGCTGCCACAAAATCAGCAGTCATTAATGCTCGGCGACGAGGTACGTAGCTTGCTAACCGACCTGCAACTTGCCCTAATAGATAAACATATGTATCTACCATATATCCAATTAGTTGAATGACCATCAGCGGGCAGCTGGTAAATCAGATGATCTCGAAGACATATCCGATGGCGAGGAGTAGGTTTCATTGATGTTTTTATATACCCTGTTTGCTAATCAGAATCCATAAATACACAGTAATTTGGCGGATGCATCGCAATCGGAATCACCGCCGCCGCCTCCAAAGTTTAACAAGCAGATCAATGCCACAATTCAACAACAGCAACATAAGCAGCAGGAGCAGCCACGCAAAGCCTTTCCGGCCAACCCGCAACGTCGCATGCTGGGCGATCCACCAGCCGCTTTGTTTCCCTCTACCGCTGCGGCTAATCAACAGATACCCGAGCAGGCAGATGCGCTTCACTTGGAGATGAGCGTACCCACTAATGAGAACCGCAATACAATATCCATTGACGAGGTGCTCCTACCGCCGGGTCGCCTATCTCGTCCTAAGCGCATTTGTATAATATTACGCGGACCGCCAGGCTGCGGCAAGTCCTATGTGGCACGTTTAATCAAAGATAAGGAGGTGGAAATGGGCGGTGCCAGTCCCCGCATACTCAGCGTCGATGATTATTTCATAATTGAGAATGACTATGAGGAGAAGTGTCCCAAGTCTGGCAAAAAGGTGAGCGTGGCCCAGCAGATGAATATAAATATAAATGCTTTGCTTAAAAAACATATACTTTTATTATTGCAGATACCGAAAAAGGAGCTACTCTATGAGTATGATGATGCTATGGAAGATACTTATATGCAATATTTGATTAAATCGTATAAGAAGACGCTAAGCGATAATCTCTACGATTTTATAATTGTCGACTGCAACAACAACTCTCTGCGTACACTCAACGAGTTCTACTGTCATGCGAAAGACTCCAATTTTGTGGTACGCAGGCCTTTCTCTTTCTCTCTATATATACGTCTTTTCGCTCACCCGCTCTATCATGCTGTCTCGCTCAATTTGATGCTGATTGAACCCATTATTTCTTCTGACAGCCCTACATAGTTGACATGCACTGTGATGTGGAGACGTGCTTGGGCCGCAACAGTCATCAACGCAGCGAAGAAGACATACGTGCTGTTCTAGACAATTGGTGTACAACGCCATTGCACTACATTAAGCTGGATGTGTCGTCTCTGCTGGAGAATGTCGTTGAAATGGAAGATGTTGAGAATATGGCAACGGTAACTATGCTTTAATGCAGCCCATGGCCCAACCACGACTCACAGCCACTGCTCCAGGCACAAATGCGCTTAAGGCATTTCACTGCCTAGGCACAGTCCAGTTGGCTGGCCTACAGTGATTTTAGTGTGTGTTTGTGTGTGAATAGGTGTGTGTGTGTGAGTGTGGCATTGGGGCTGACAGTGTGTATGACACTGACGGTGCGAGGCTGCGCACACTGCATAGTTTATATATACTTTATAACTGTATAGTTTAATTATATATTCGAACAGCTGTAGTTTCTAAGCACGAGTATAATTTAGTTGGCAATGCCATACTTAAGCAACTGTCCATGACAACTCTAATCTAAGCATCTCTCAATTACTTAACTTTATTTGCGAATGCATTGTATGTGCTACTCCTATATACATGTATTTATATCTCAACAATATATATATGCATATGTGTGTTTATTATATGCATATATTGCATAAATACGTACATAAATTCTGTTGTCCATACAAATTTATGTAGCTGTATGCCTTGAATATATGCTTATAAACGGCACCACAATTATCAAACTGTACATCTGATCAATAATAGAATTAGCATTGCGTTCTACCAATATATCAATCGAATCAAATTTGATCGAATTGCAAATAATATGAATTAAGTACCTAAGTAAATGGCAAAAGAAAGGCTAGTCAAGCAAACCCCTGTTGATTTATTGCGGCTTATTCATTTCAGGATGATAATGCCAATAGTGAGGAGTCCGCTGCCGTGGCTGCCACCGTTGCCGCTGACGACGCCGAGGATGAGGACAGCAACAGCGCCGATGCTGCCAACGATGTAAGTCTCAGACCATTCAACAATATAATGGTTTAGTTTGCACCATTGTGGGCACAATCTTCTTCTTTTGGGGCCTGTGCTGTGTGCTGTGCCTGTTTGTGTATTACATTTGCTGTCTCAATATTATTTTATTGTACAAATTTTTTTTTGACATGTGTGTTGGTTGTGTATAGTGCGGCTTTCTGAAAAGCAAGTGGGAAAATGATACCACGGAGGAAAATTTGGGTAAGTGCCGTCAAGTTAAAAGCAGTCATTTCCCACTTATGCCTAATATCCGTTAAATTATTCTTTCAGCACGTCTCGATGGCACAAAGCGGCTAATGCAAAAGCGCAAGACCGCAAGCATGGCCGACTATTTGCAATTGGATGAATGGGAACCGCCTACTGGCAGTGCTGATGGCAAGAAACGCGTAAGTACATACAATCCAACTATACTATACGAATTTTACTCAAATTATTACAAACGTTTTAGGTGCGCTGGGCGGACATTGAGGAGAAGCGCGCACAGAAAAAGATGCGTGCAATTGGCTTTGTTGTTGGGCAGACCGATTGGAAACGGATGATGGATCCCAATGCTGGAAATCGTGCGCTCAACAAAACTAAGTATATAGAGCGCGTGAACAAACGGCGTTAATAATCAAGATCTCCCAATCGATGACGAGACAGCAAAGCCCGTATTTTCGCCCTATTGACACACGTACACAAATATAAACGGATATGCTTATAAACGCAAGCCACCTCATCTAACTTGGCTTTTATTTTATAATTTATAGTTAATAGTAAATTATATAGCAGTTGGCTAACCTTTGTTGTTAACAAAATGCTCGCATGCATCTAAATGCCTGGCATTTCGGCATTTGCGTGTCGAAGCTAACAGTGTAAAGTAAACAACCTAATCAAATACCTTTTCCAATACAATATGTGCTCAATTTCCAGAACAGAATGCATGACTTGTATAGCATATACTATATGCTAAAGTTAGTTTTTATAAATACGTAAATTAGGCCAACGTTTAGTTTTGTATGCATTTACAACCAAAGTAGCAGTTGGTTAGTATTTGGAATTTGTATTATTTTTTATCATTTCTGTTTTTCATATAATGTTTCGAGCTACGCTCTTTAAAGAACATGCATCCAAACATGCAGAACCTTAGCAAAGAGAACATAATAGATATTTATATATTTATATCTTGAAATATACGTTTTAAATAAATATATAAAACTATATATGTACAGTACAGTAAATGCTCACGCCCTTCAAAGCGGAGTATATGCGTATTTTAACAAGGTTTTAAAATTCAATTTCGAGTAAAAAATTTCGAAACATAAATTCTTTGCTGCCTGTATTACTTTTATGAAATATATTTTAATTATTAGCATATAAATAGATGAATTAGTCTACTGACATAATGAAATTAAAGTGCAACCTTATAAAAGAAAACAAAAAAAAAAAAAAAAAAGAATTAAAAAAACAAATAACTGAACTATAATTTAATCGTTGGGGTTTTCATGAATAACTTCCTTTGCAGACTTACCAACAGCAAAGCTCACTTAGAGCTTTACGAAGACTTGGGCAAGTAATATCGCGACAAAGCAGATTAGGAAGCATTGGACAATTTTTACATCGACCAAGAATAATTAAATATATAAATTTCAAATGGTGTAATATTTCATAAATGAATGCTAGCATTTCGTGCTCGGTTTGAATTGAATAAAATATTGAGAAGAAGATTAACAAAAGCACGTTTGAAGTTGAATAATTTTCAACAAAAACGATCGTAAGACTGATAAGTTATGTAATTTGATTAAGATTAACCCTATATGTTTATTATACAGAATTTGAATGTGATTTCAAATATAAACAAAACACCAGTCTGCACACGAAGTTTCATTTAATTTAAACGCCTTCATGAATAAAATACTGTAGCTACGATTTGCTCCAATTTAATTACGCTATAAAATGGCATTTTAAACCATGTTTAAAATAAATTGTTTTGAGCTTATACTACCTACCACCTTAAAGTTCCAGCTTATACACATGGCCAACATATTATATGTCATTAACCGTATATCTAGAGATATAATATGCTGTCCAATCACTTCTCATATGTTACAAATCTTTGCCAAGCTGGTCTCAGCCGTGCTCGAAGATTGATTTAATTACAGAATTGTATTTAAGAATTTCGGCTGTAATACTTATGTACCCAACTTTTTTTACATTAATTAATAACTTAGAATTTTTTTTTGCTTTCGTAGAGATCAGTTAAGATGCATTTGCGGATATGCAAAAAACCTATTTAGCATGGTAACAAGTAAGAGGTTCTAGTCGGGTGCTCCCGACTAGGGGATACCCTGAACCCTCTTCCAACATCAAATGCATATATGTATATATTCTATTTTAGAAGCTATATGTCAAGTTTGGTGACCAAAAAAACAGGATATCGATATCGATTTTTATCGATTGCTTGGAAACGGAGTAAGTTATCGATTATCGAAAACAAACTCTATTTGCGCGGGCACTAGGAGCACCACAATCTAATTTCAAGTCTCTAGCTCTTATAGGTTATGAGATCCTTGCGTTCATACATACGGACAGACGGACGGACGGACGGACGGACAGACGGACATGGCTAGATCGACTCGGCTATTGGTGCTGATGGGGTCAGAGATGCTTCCTTCTGCCTGTTACATACATTTGGATTTTGCACAACTACAATATACCCTTATACCCATTTTTAATGGGTTCAGGGTATAAAAAGTGTTGTACAATAGTTTTCTACATAGGTAACAGGCAGAAGGTATCGCGGGACCCAAAAGTTATATATTGTAGACTGGGTCAACCGAGTCAATCTAGCCAAGGTCATGGACATGTCTGTCTGTGTCTAATTTTGCTAAGGCACTCGCATGTCGAGTTTATTTCAAGTAAATTCTTCGAAATCAATAAGTATCAGATTAGGTTTTCTAAGCAGTTTATCCTCATATCTAATTTAGCATGAAAGTTCTCGTATAGCTTACAGAGATCACGATAAACTTACCATCCTTCGTTTCGACACTGAAATTATTTTTGAGAATGCTTATGACATAGTGGAGAACTTGTGGACGAAGCACAACCGCGTGTGTGTGTTTTGTGGAAAGAACTTCGAATCTTGGTTAGAAACTAAATAATTACGTCAAGAACTGGGACAAATAATTACAATGTTCAATTTCCTGGCATCGATCGAGCCACGCGATGTTTGCGAATTATCACAGCCACAACAGAAACAACAACAGCAGCAGATGTTTTGGCAACTAACGACAGGCAATCGCCCCAGCAGCAGCACCACACACATCCGCCACACTCCCTCACACACACATACAGGGGCGCACGTCCATTGCGTAGCTAGCGGCATGCGCGTGAGTGTCAAAAAGGAGTGCTGCCCATAGGACACAAGCACCAATACATGCTAGCATTCACACGCTCTCATACACATGCTCACATTCACATTCGCATTCGCATTCGGTTTCGCATTTTGGCGACGGGTCTCCAGGCCGAAGCCAAAGTCGCGGCCACGAGGCTAAACAGCCAGCGCAGTTTAGTCGAGCAACGTAACTCGAAAGCAACGGACGCCCGTGCCGCGCAGCCACCAACAACAACACGAGCAACAGCAATAGCAACAACTGAAACAGCATTAATAATAAAAACAATAACAACAAATATTATAATAATAACAACAACAACCATAGAGTCCCGTTGTAAAGCACAAGTTGAACGCACTGAAAGGCCAAAAGCAACAATAACGTTTATTTCCTCCTCGTTTTGTTGTTTGTTTGTTTGTTTTTTTTTGTTGTTGTTTTTTTTTAGGTAGTTTTGTCATTTGTTTAATTGATTCAAAGCAATTTTTTTATGTGTGTGTGTGTGTGTGTGTCTGTTGCTGAATGTTGAATTCGCCCAGTGGCGAAGTGGAAGTTACGTCAAAGGGAGCCAACAGCCAGGCGACAACAACAGCAACAATAGAAACAACAACAACAACTGAAACAACAGCAATCGACGCGCCAAGCCGTGTGTCAGCCTTTGGCGCGTCCTCCTCTGCCCTGCCGCTCCCCCCGCTGTTGGCCCGAGTTAGCATTTGTTGTATTTGTTTTTGGTATTTTCGCTTTCTATTTAGTTTATTACCTATTGCTGATTTTCAGCCGGCAACGCGGCTCGTGCACGGACGCTTATGTAAAGTGTAATATGGAAGCATGTCTTCCACATCCAGCTCCGTGCTAGCGCTGTCTTCGTTCAATTTATTATTTTTCACCCAAGGTAAGGATAAACGGAATAATACGCACAACTTGCCTGTCGCAGCTTTATATAATCTGCGAACGATTATCTTCGCTCACGCCAAACATTTAATACCCTTGCAGACCATATATGGCCAAATACATTGATTTGCAAGGATTCTTCCTATATGACATATAGGAGTTGATATGCTTAGTAGAGAGAGGCTGCATAGTGAAGCTGTTAGAATTCAAGTTTGGTTGAGATATCTTGAAACACAAAATCATATAAATACTTTATTTTCGACCAATCGTTCCTATGGCCAAAATATGATATATTCGTTAGTTTTTAATAAAATTTCAGATATTTTAAATAAGAGAAGCTTTACATACTTGAATTTTAGTTATGACAGCTCATTCCTACGGCATCTTTTTTATACTTATAGTGGTCGGATGTTGACAAGATTTTGCATATATGTTGGGAGCATAGTAAAACTTATATATGCTTAAGATATCTTGATAAATGAAAATGTGTTTCCTACAAGTACCTAATTTTCTGCCGATTGTTCCAATGCTAGCCATATTAGATAGTAGAATAGTTAAACTATTAAATGTCAAAGTATCTTGAAAAACGAGCAAGTTGATTACATAAGAATTGGATCTTCGACCGATCATTCCTATGCCAGCTATATAATATAGTAGTTCGATGTCGATAAGATTGTGCTCATATACAAGGCGCATTATGTGGTTCGGAAATGTTGAGTCTAGTCAAGATATCTTTTAAAACGAATAAGTTATAAACTAGCACTTAAATTTTGAACTATTGTTCCTATGATAGCTATATAATGCAGTGATCCGACTCTCTAGATTCCGATATATGTACAGTCTGCAACAAAAAGACGAAGTTATCCAGGGTTTTTTGAGAATCGCAAGGAAACGGACGGGCAGATATCCATTTGTCTCTTGATACTGATCAAGAATATATAGATTTAATGCCCGCTGCTAGGCTTAACACACTTCTCGAGTACATTATAATGCCCTCTGCAAGGCAAATGCAAAATAAAGAGTATTAAAAAATTACCTATGCTTGCAAACAGCAGTTACCCCTCATTGCCTATGCACCTGGCAACACATGCCGCTGCCTATGCCGAGCTACATATAAACGGCTTTCATAATTAATAATCAGCTTTGGGTTTTGGCCAAAAAGCCCAAGGGCTCGCTCAACACACGGCTTTCTGTGTAGAACTGACCTAATTTGGCTGCGATTCGGCTGAAGCACTCGCAGAGTCCCATTCCGATGCGCTTTGGGAGTTGTTTATCTTGTTCAGTTTGACAAGTAAGAAAGACAGAGAGAAAAACAAGGCTATAATTATCCTGCCTGCAAATGTGACCCATTAATTATTATGCCGTTTCCATTAATTAAGTTGCGAAGAAGTGCTCAACCAACTGACCTCTGCATATTTATTTTGGGATTCAACACTTATCATAATCACAAAAAATGGGCTTAATTAAACCAAAATTGCCAAATACTCGACTGGTAAATACCTTGTGCACAGCTCTAGGAAAAATTGTAAGCATTCTCAATGCGACTCTGACAGATTTGGCGAAATTCACTTCAATTGCTGAAAAATAGGTGGAAATATTAATTGGAATTTATTAGAATAACTGTTTACATATATTTATATATTATAAGATTCATCTAGAGATTTGCATCTCATCGTGAACCTTCAATGATGATATTATATAAAAGCCGCTCTCATTTGGTGGAATTTCGAATTGATATAAGTTTATTTATGATATTTTTTCATCCGATCGAATCATTTACTATGTTATGATAAAATATAATTTGATAGAACGGTGGCTAAAATTGATGGAAGACCAGGTCGGATAAATAGCTTGCTAGTCTTCTCATATCCTTACCCATAGTTGGGTCTTATACTTTAGGGCATAGTCCAGTCGAGCATTTTGGAAAGAATTGCTGTCCTTTTTATTGCAATTTGCTGCGAATTAATTAACTGTGAGTTGTATATTGATTTTTCCTTAAGTTGCTTCGACTTCTGTTAAGAAAGTAACTTATGCTTTTATTAATAGGCTACGGTTGAAACATGCGCGTATTATCGCAGTTTTTTTTCTTCTCCCATTTAACTTGCCGTTAAATTAACATCAATTTGATGGCATTGCGCGGGCTTTTGTTATTGCTGTTGGACAATAAATCTGTGTCGACCAGTCCTAAGTCTAGCTAAATAAACTGTGCACCGTAATCCTACCCAGCCGAGGACCCGGACCCGGACCCGGCCTCGAACCCAGAGCCCATTTGTTTTACTCGAAGCTACAGCTCGATTTGCATGCAAATTGCGTATAAATCCTTGAGTCGTTCTGCTGTTCCTTTGGCCCTTTGGTCCTTCTTGTTGACGTAGCTGTTGGCCCTGCATCGACTCAACAATCGCGTGCCCCAGCAACTGGGCGTTGGGGCGTGGCAACACGACAGCTGACGTCCCACAAATCTTCAGCAATTGCTGCCTCAAACGTGACACAACTTATTCTCTCCATGTCTTTTACCTTTTTTTTATCGCTTTAGTCCTGTTCGCGGTCATCTAATGACCGCAACGTTTACTTTTAATTAAAAAGTTCCTTGCCCAGCCAAGAATAAATAAATAAAGAATCGCGGCAACGCGAACAGGATAAGTGCGCTCCCATTCAATTTCGCCAGCATTTTCAATGTTTTGTTTGTCTTTGTAACTTTGGCAGCTCCTGCCGCATCCTTAATGAGTGTGCACACGACCTGGCCACAGCCCATATTTTAGCCCAATGCCAGCTAATGGATGGTAGATAGTGAAAGTAAACGCAAGTGCAACAATAATCTAAATGATATTGAGTTTTACATTCTGTGTGTGTGCTTTTTATACCCTGAACCCATTAAAAATGGGTATAAGGGTATATTGTATTTGTGCAAAATCCAAATGTATGTAACAGGCAGAAGGAAGCTCCTCCGACCCCATCCGTCCGTCCGTATGTATGAACGCAAGGATCTCAGAACCTATAAGAGCTAGGGACTTGAAATTTTAGATTTAGAGCTCCTAGTTCCCGCGCAGATCGAGTTTGTTTCCGATAATCGATTACTTACTCCGTTTCCAAGCAATCGATAAAAATCGATATCGATATCCTGTTTTTTTTTTTTTTTGGCAATTTTGGTAAATAATAACAGCTAGAGTCACCAAACTTGACATATAGCTTCTAAAATAGAATATATATATGCATTTGATGTTAGAAGAAGAGGGAACAGCGTATCCCCTAGTCGGGAGCTCCCGACTAGAACCTCTTGCTTGTTTTGTCTAGGTTTTTGTTTTCATTTGACACAAATACTAGTTCAGAGTCTATTTAAGCCTGCCTTCTAATTGCAAGCTTTATTTACGTAGATTCTATCAATAAAGGCTAAACTTACTGCAAAGGGAAAAGGAAAAGGAAAAAGGATTGATATTTCAATATTCAATTTTTATTCTAAAGAACAGCTTTTTATCAGCAACTTAATGGAACCTTTACAAAAAGGGCGTTGGTTCAAACCCATACTTTTATTATGCTTGTTCTTAATATTATTTTAGTATTTGAAATTTAAAGTAATTTCAATAAAAAATGTATGCAAATATTTGGTTTATAATAATTTGAATTGTTGTATTCAAAAATGTGCTGGAAAGCTCAGATAGCCAGCTTCACAGACAATGAGAAAAACAGTTAAGTAATAAATCCAGAATGTAATTCTCCTTAGCTAGGACAGTTGGGAAAGATAAAAGATAGCCGAAGATGACGAAAGGGTTCAATTCAAATATATGCTTTTAAAATTTAGGGTATCATTGCATATGTTTGAAAATTTCACTAAAATTAAGCTTAGAAAAGCTAATAATTCTTGAGGATTATATGTATAACTGTAATATAACTGTTTGTAAGAGCCTTAATGTAATGTTTATGTTAAGAGATAAGTGTAGAACAAGAAGTTGAACTACTTTCACTTTGATAGACATGGTTGCAGAATAAGTAGTTAAATTACTTTAAAGCAGACCATTTGCGACCCTTTATGTGATCAACTCAGTTCTTTAGATCTGTGCCCCACATTTATGCTATGATGGCAGATATCCGGCATCCTGTGCCGCGCGTGTTACATGTTATTTGTTGGCTCATCCGATTCATATTTATGCATGAACTTGGCCATTGTTTGGCCAGAAGCAACAATTGCATGCAGCAAGCAGCACATAAGAGAGCAAACTGTCAGAGCCAGAGGCAGTTGCCCCAGCACACAGATCGGGCATTTGAGCGATTTCAGCTGTTAGAAAGCCATTGTGTGGTTGACTGCCTGCTGCATGCTGCCTGCTGCTTGCCCAGTTGGGTGGTTGAGGTGGTTGCAAGCCTCGTGGATGTTGCCTCTGTTTGGTTAGCTGCCAATGGGTTTTGTGGCTTGGTTGTGACAGTGTTGACTTGTTTGTTGACGTGTTCTTATGCCATACCCAGCCACACATGGCCGCCATTTGAAAGGGGGGCATGCAACACAACAAAGTGCAATAAGCTCTGAACCCGCCCAACAACAATACAAGAACAGGCAACAATTTGGGCCCGGCTATTTTTATGGCAGCCACTGGAGCCAAATTTCAATGCCAAACGCAAAAGGTTAGGTGTCATGTATCAAGCACTCTTTGTTCTTTACATAAACACACACGCACACCACACACACACACACAGATGACGACACACATGCCAATGGGCTCATGTTATTGCATTGATTTTCTTTTCAATGGCATTGAGTGGGCGCAAGGTTAAGACTTTATCGTCTTGTGGGTGTATTTTTAGCTGTTGTTTTTATGGGCTATACCCATTGAAAGTTAGTAAAAGGGGCATTGCAAGCTTGTGCCTATGTATGTAACAGACAGAAGCAGGCATCTTTGGAATCGGAAGGTCCGTTCTGTTTGTTAGTCAAGGGCAAAAAATCCATTCGCAGATAAAGTTTCAAATGTTTAATAAAAAACTTCGTCATCACGAAATCAATAAACATAGTTGTCAATACCGAGCGGACCTTCTTACCATACCTCGCAGTTTATAAGGCCTGCCAAATTTGGTTTGTAAAGCTGGTTACATGGTATCTGTTAGGCGGGTGCAGCTGGCAAGTGCACTTTTTGTTGTTAATTAACTTCACCTGCTTCGACACAAATGAACATGAACGTAATTTAACGTCGCCTTTCTATGAAATTCTCATGACTTCAAGCACGTTTTACAGATTTTAACGTTCTCATAGTCAAATTTCTCTGGTCTCATACATTTGCTTGCCACATCTCAGTCTCTCTCTCTCTCTCTCTCTCTCTATCTCTATCTCTATCTCTATCTCTATCTCTATCTCTATCTCTATCTCTATCTCTATCTCTATCTCTATCTCTATCTCTATCTCTATCTCTATCTCTATCTCTATCTCTATCTCTATCTCTATCTCTATCTCTATCTCTATCTCTATCTCTATCTCTATCTCTATCTCTATCTCTATCTCTATCTCTATCTCTATCTCTATCTCTATCTCTATCTCTATCTCTATCTCTATCTCTATCTCTATCTCTATCTCTATCTCTATCTCTCTCTCTATCTCTATCTCTATCTCTATCTCTATCTCTATCTCTATCTCTATCTCTATCTCTATCTCTATCTCTATCTCTATCTCTATCTCTATCTCTATCTCTATCTCTATCTCTATCTCTATCTCTATCTCTATCTCTATCTCTATCTCTATCTCTATCTCTATCTCTATCTCTATCTCTATCTCTATCTCTATCTCTATCTCTATCTCTATCTCTATCTCTATCTCTATCTCTATCTCTATCTCTATCTCTATCTCTATCTCTATCTCTATCTCTATCTCTATCTCTATCTCTATCTCTATCTCTATCTCTATCCTATCCCTATCCCTATCCCTATCTCTCTATCTCTATATATCTCTATCTATCGCTATCTCTATCTCTTGACTCTATAAAACATTTCAATATTACTGACAAAGTAACATTACGCATACTCCCGGGCAAACTTTCAATATAACTGACACAATAACATAACGCATACGCCCCGTACACCACGCTGAGGAACATTTGTTTAGTTAACTTGCGGCGCCAACAAAATTAAGCGTCAAATGAGAATTGATGTTTGTCCACAGTCGCTAACGAGGAATGGAACCTCGCCATTTCTCCAACCTTCGTAACTGCTGCAGCTGTTCCCCGTCTGGTGATTTGGCATCCTGACAGCGTGCCGCGGCGGTGCCAGATTAGCTATTGTCGTGACCTCGTTGCCGCCGGCGACTGTGCAACTGCAACTAATTATGAATTTTAATTAATTCTGCCATTTTGCTGCTTCACTGCCTTGTTGACGGGGCCAAAGAGAGAGAAAGTGCCTGGCAGCTGTGTTTTTATTGCTATTGTTGTTGTTGCTTCTGTTGCCGAGTTGGCATTGTTGTGGGCAACAACAAAATCAGTGCCGGGCATCTGCCAAATTGCCTCAATATTTTCAACTTGGTGCATTTCTGGCATCAAGTCGGTTACTTTTGCAAATGCCCTTTGGGCAAGCCGGTCAACAAATAGCTTAAATCGAAAACAATTGCAAGTTCGTTTACGATTTCGTTTGCCTTGCGTTTATTTTGGGAGCAATTATAATAAAAAGAAAACATTCTGTGCTGAACAATTTGGGTACCAAAGCATTTTTATAAAAATTCAAAATTCTTGTGCGCCTTTAATATAATAATGTTTATTTATTTTATCGAAAAGTTTGCTGCACACTTTTATACCCTGCACTGGTGCGAATGGGCCGAAAAGGGTATAAGTCATGGCTGTGAAGGTCCGGGTCTTGGTTCGAGTCAATTTTCTACTTTCTTTCATTATCACAAATAAAATATTAAATATTTATACATTTGGGAATCCTTACATTCCCTTTAAGACAACTTTCTACTTGTATACAGGGTATCTTGTAGTCCCCACTCGACCGGGACACTCTCGGGCGTTCTAAATGCAAAATGCAAAGAAACAGCGAATGCAATTGAGAAGAGTCCAAGCGGAAAGCCAAACAACCCAAATGTTTTGTCAATTGGTTAACAACATTGTGGCCAACAAATGCAACTGGACTCTGTGCCCAAGAGCCGTGGAACAACATTGAAACGACCGGGACGTGACCGTGCCGAAGTTTTCATTGAATTCCAAGGAAAGCCAAATGAAAAAAACAAAATTATTACAAAAATAGCAAAAAGAAAACATTTCGATTGCGCTTTCACGTTATGAGCAGAGCGCACAAAACTTTTCGCTCAGCCGACCTGCAAAATACCCTTTACTTTGCCAGAGAGAGAGAGAGAGAGAAACTTTCATAATAGTATTAAGTGACGGATAAACTTTTATCATAATTATAATTGGGCTAAAGTTACAAACTATCAAAGTTTTGAATAGCAGTGGCAACTCTGGTCTTTGGTTGAGACAATACTACATCCTTACACTAAGTGTGGACTTCTATCGTGGATCCCCCTTGTTCAATGCTTGCACAGGGTATGCTGAGAGCAGAACACTTCATAGTTAACTTTTTGACTTTGGCTGGCTTTGGTTCATGTTTAAATGCTTGAATATGTGTTGTTTCTACTTTGTTTCTTTAAGCTCAGCCTTGCATGTGAATAGTGCTGCCATTTGGCTATTTTATAGCTAGTTTTGGCTTTTAAACCGACAAAACCGTTAACAAAATTTCTCTGTTTAAAATAAAATAAATTATAAGAAAATAAACTAATATACTATTTATGATAAAACTTAATCATATATTATTTTTATAAAACCCGCAGATCATAATTTGTTTTTTTTTCTTTTTACTTTTTATTATTATATATTTTATTTTCATACATGCGTATAAAGGAACGCAATATAATCATTTTATCTCCCACTTTCTGGGCAATTCAACATTATGTTAACATATTCAATTTGTATAGCATATTAAATCATCTATAGGATTAGCCAGATATTCCACTTATTGGCTTTGGTTTTAAATAGACCGAGTTGACCTTAGTTCGATTTCTATAAAGTTCTGACCCAACCCGTTGAAATCAATTAAGTGACGTCAGCAACGGGCCGATATAAAGTTTCCATTGCATACTTTTAAGCGGCGCATTGCAATACATTACATAATGGTATGTGTGTGTGTGTGTGTGTGTGTGTGTGAGTGGCAATGGGTGTTTCAGCCTTTTTGTTTTAACCAACTGCAGCGCAGCAGGAGTTGCTCTTATCTGGCGCTAAGCCTGAAACCCCGACTCGGACCCAGCTTGCCACAAGTTTCATTTCTGCGTGTGTGTGTGTGTTTCGGTGTGCGCATCTGTGTGTGTTCGTTGGTGTGTGTTTGCCCTTTCGTGCCTCTTTGGGTGAATGCATATCAAACATTCAAAAGTTGTTATTACTTTTCAGGCAAACTCGTATCTGTTCGTTGTCTGTGCGCTGCTTTATCAACATTATGTTTGCCAGGCACAACTGACTGAATGATTGAGCGACTGACTGAGCGACTGACTGATTAATTGAACGAACTTTCAATCATAAGCCACATCAATCACAGCAGGCACACTTTCTCCACAGATTCTATATACACTCAAAGAATTAAAGAAAACAACAAGAACCTTTTTTTTAAGAATTTGTTAAACATGTCTCTCCGCTATTTCCTACGATACTTTCTTGTATGTTTAATGTCGATTATTTTGCTGAGTGCAGCATTTTTCTATTTTGTGTTTATTTTAATAAGCATCAAATTTTAGGTACGTGTGTTGTCTTTTTAGTCAGCACAGACCTTAGTTAAGGTGTACATGCTGATATGTCCTTTTGCCACAGTCCCTTTACTGTGTGGGCTAATAAAACCACACACACACACACCCTCAGGGCGTAGCCTGGCATTTGTCAATTGTCCTCAATGCCCAGAGACAGAGAGCTGGAAACGTGACTGAAATTTATTCGAAATGATGGGCACTGAATTTGACAATTGTGGCTGGCAAAATTGTGCGTAGCTCGTGTTTTGCATTTCGACTTTAAGCTTTGAAAACTGACGGCCGTAAAAGATTTAACTACAGAATAAAATCTGCTGAAGATAGTTCAGTTTACCAAAATCTGACACGCAATATAAATCAGGGCTATAAGCCTAACAATTCTGCCATTGGTTGCGATTAAAGCTGGTTTTGCACTGCCTCGAACCAAGGCGCTGGTTCAAACCTCAGTTTCACATACATATATTTAAAGTATTTAAATGAAACAATTGCACTTTTAATAAACAATTGCCCGTTGTACTGAAAATATGGCAAGCCGTACGTATTTGCTTAAACAAGATATGGGCTAAAATGTGATCCCTACCCAAAATTGAGTCTATCTCACAAGTTCCTTATTTTTATTTGGTTTAGTTCGGGCTTCGGTTCGTCTCTCAACTATTTTTGCTTAAAGTTCGGCTAGTGAGAAATAAATTGGGTTCGAAGCCAGATTGTGCAGCTTGCTTAAATACAAATGGCCTTTATATGTAGCCTGATAAAGCATTATTAAATAAAATGTGATGGATTCTTATGTGCTCTACCTAAAAGGGTTAAAAAACCAATAATCCGCTTTTTTCAATGTCCATCTGTTCGTCAGATAAAGCTCTACAATCTTTTTGTTGCTGCTGTCCGTTGGGAATGCCATGCTGACCCTGTTTTTATACCCTGAACCCATTAAAAATGGGTATAAGGGTATATTGTATTTGTGCAAAATCCAAATGTATGTAACAGAGGCATAAAGTATATATATTCTTGATCAGCATCAATAGCCGAGTCGATCTAGCCATGTCCGTCCGTCCGTCCGGCCGTCCGTCCGTCCGTATGTATGAGCCAAAGGATCTCAGAACCTATAAGAGCTAGAGACAATTTTAGATGTAGATGCTCCTAGTTCCCGCGCAGATCGAGTTTGTTTCCGATAATCGATAACTTACTCCGTTTCCAAGCAATCGATAAAAATCCATATCGATATCCTGTTTTTTGGGCAATTTTGGTAAATAATAAGAGCTAGAGTCACCAAACTTGACATATAACTTCTAAAATAGAATATATATATAAATATATATTTGATGTTGTAAGAAGAGGGTTCAGGGTATCCCCTAGTCGGGAGCTCCCGACTAGAACCTTTTGCTTCTTTTTTTTTTTGTTCCTGTTAATCGATTGGGGCTATTCAACGTATAAAATGACATTATGTCACAATTGACAAAGTGCCGCAGCAGGCAACATTTTTTCTATAATCGCTCGAAATGTTTTATCCAGTTGACAATTTTGGCGAGCCTTGGGCAGCTGCCCGTCTGTATCCGAGCTCTGCAATTTTTTAAATGAATATGCGAGTTTATTTATTTTAATTCTTCTTTTGTTTTCGATCAATTTAAAGTTCGACAGCTGTTATACAAATTGCATGTTTTTATTTGTATGGCCTGCAGTCGTTGGGTAATTGAAATCCCAAGAGAATTGAGAGTCCCAAGCTGCAAAACATTATTGTTTCTAGTAATTTTTGTTTGCTTATTGTTTTTATTTAATAATTTGTTTTAAATATAGACTGCAGATATTTGCACATTTATTTTGCTGCCAAAGTAATGTAGAAATGTGGAATATACAAATATCATATATATATATATAACATATAATCTGGCTCCCTCTTCTATATATATATATATATATATATATATATATATTTATATAAGTCCACTAAATATGAACAATTAACTAGTTGAAAATGTCATTAGATTGTCAGAAATGTGGCTAACCAAAACCAGGCTTTATATATATGTATATAAAACAAGCTTTACTCGAACTTTTTATCGAACCTTAAGGCGAAGCATTGTGTTGAGCCTTAAGCCGTATCATGTTTATCTTTCGTCGGCTTGCCAGCCTTGATTTTAATAAAGCTTTACGTTTACATAAACATTAGGGGTATTAGCTGCCTGCAAATACTTCTAACGACAAATCGAAAATCCCGTCTAAAGTTGCAACTGAATTAAGCCAAATCGGGTTCCGGCATCTCCGAATCCATATCAGCTGCTCTGCTGCTTGGTGAGCTGCACGAACTGGAGGAAAGTGACCAGCGTGTTGAGTATGAAGAAAAACATCTGAAAGCAGTGAAGTACAGTGAACTTTAGTGAACAGACAGCCAAGGCTTAAGTGGAGCCTACCCCAGCCATGGTCTTCAGACATAGATGGTACATGCCGCAGACATCGAACTGCACGGAATTCTGCATAATCTGTAGCGAGAATTCATCGGCTTGTATGCGTGTGAGTCTGGGTCTAGTTCCCCTCTCCTGGCTCCAAGTGCCGCCGATCACGACCAGAAGCTGCTGCGACTGCGGGCAGACCAGTTCGGGTTTATATTGACTGCTAATGGAGATATATATTATGGCTAGACAGGAAACTTACCCGCTTGGCACACTTATCGCAGACGGCGCACAGCGTACAGATCTTGATCAGCGTGGGCAGCACCACGTATATGGTCTGCCAGAGCAGCAGCCAGCTTATATTCATGTTGGTCAGCTGCCTGAGTATAATATAGGCATAGCACACCACAATAAAGTCGCCAATGCAAAGCACGTTCATCATCAGCACGGATAGCCCATAGAGGCGGGAGAGCTGGCGCGCCAGGCGCACAATATGCGCATAGCTGGCACGCAGCTCCACATTGGAGCGTCGTCCCCTCACCAGCTGTTGCTCCAGTGCCAGCAGCTGCCCATCCAGCCGGACAACAAGCAGTGTCATCTGCAGATAACGCGCCCGAACAGCCTGCGAGGTGTAGAAGTAGCGCAAGTTGGGCATCAGCTGATGGCTTTGCAGCGACTGGTAGGTGCCCATTGTGAAAGCGCAGCCGATTAGGGCGCACTCTAGCGTCGCATGGAGACGCACGTTGATCAATGTTGACGGCGGTCCCACTGTCGGCAGCTGGGCCAACAGCCTGCGCTCCCGATTCCGCAACACAAGCGCCTGCAGCACCATCAGCATATGGGCCAGCAGATGGGCCACACTCATGGCATCGATGATCTTGTCATAGGCATTGAACTGCTGCCGCTGCGGCTGCTGCCAGTTGGTCATATTCCAGCCGTTGCCGAAGTAATACCAAAACTGTATTACCATATCGCCCAGGATCAGCGCCAGGTAGCCGCTCAGCACCCGCTGGACCGCCCGCTTCCGTGAGCTGCACGTGAGCGCCAATAGCCGAAAGTAGACGGCCAGGAAGAGTTCCGTGTGGCTGGCCATGATTCACTTAACTGAACTCTGACGGCGCAGTGTTAACACCTGCTTATAAATACATATATATGTTATATATTTATATAAATTCCTATATCTGGCTAATTAATTATAGTGGCTTTTGATTGCGCATGCCGATTGAGCCGATGGAGTACATTCGCCCTCTCGATAGCAGCTCAACTTTGTGATACTATAAGAATATCACCCAAGAGTATACCCAATGAAAATAATACCCTCAAAATGTTTTCAAGTACCAATAAACAAAAAATTATAAAATGGAAAGGTCGCCAAACACAACATTAAATTTATACCAGGTTTTTATACGCTGAACCCATTAAAAATGGGTATAAGGGTATTTTGTATTTGTGCAAAATCCAAATGTATGTAACAGGCAGAAGGAAGCATCTCCGACCCCATAAATTCTATATATTTTTGATCAGCATCAATAGCCGAGTCGATCTAGTCATGTCCGTCTGTCTGTCCGTCCGTCCGTCCGTCCGTCCGTATGTATGAACGCAAGGATCTCAGAACCTATAAATGCTAGAGACTTTTAGATGTAGATGCTCCTAGTTCCCCAGCAGATCGAGTTTGTTTCCGATAATCGATAACTTACTCCGTTTCCAAGCAATCGATCTTGTTATTTTTGGCAATTTTGGTAAATCTTATTATTTAGAGCTAGAGTCACCAAACTTGACATATAGCTTCTAAAATAGAATATATATATGATGTTGGAAGGAGAGGATTCAGGGTATCCCCTAGTCGGGAGCTCCCGACTAGAACCTCTTACTTGTTTTTTTTAAGTTTTTCACTTTTCCTATACTATACCTCAAAGTCCACGTCTCAAATGCCATATGAACACAGATCTCTTACATCGGTGGAAAAGCAATTGTTGCAATTAAAAGTTTTCATCCATTTTCCGCCAGTTACAGCGATGAAACACTTTTCAAATACCTTTTTAGTCAGATCTTTAAAAAATAATTTCAAGCTGTCCATTGGGGTAAGCAAAAATATTGTATACAAACTATTGCCACCTATTTTCCACACTTGCGAGTGGAATTGGAATGCACTTAATTACTTGAGTTATATAGATAAATTCTAAGTAGATAATATAATCATGTGGTATTTGTAATTTTCCTATAAATATCATTAATGCTTCATATTTAACCTCATTTTCTTTTCAATCTATCTATACATTATTTTGCAGTGCTAACGGTGCTTAGTATCACCATCAAGTACAACGAATATGCGACAGATAAAGGTGGAAATGTTAGCATACCCTGCATAGCACAAGGCAATATTATGTGGGTTAAGGAACACGGCAGTAATAGCACAATAATACAGGTAAGTTTATTGTTTTTATTTTATTCAAAAATCTGATAGATCCAAATTTATATATTAATGTTTTATGTGTAGAAAGAATTGTATTCCAGGGTACATAGGTTGAATTAGGATATGTTGGGTAATGTTATGTTCTGTTAGGTTATGTTAGATTATGTTAGGTTATGTTAGATTATGTTAGGTTAGGTTATGCTTTATTATGTTATGTTATGTTGGGTTATGTTGGATTATTTAAGGTTATGTTATGTTGGGTTATGTTGGATTATTTTAGGTTATGTTATGTTAGGTTATGTTATGTTGGGCTAGGTAAGGTTGGGTTTGATTTGGTTAGGTTAGGTTAGGTTAAATTACCGCGAGTTGCATTTAGACCAGAGCCTTGCACAAGATCCGATTATTGCTGTGCGGTTGAATATATTTAGCCGAAACCCATTATTTCGTGTTCGTTTTATAAATAATATGTAATTAATATGAGGTAAAAAGCGCTTTTGCTATGCTCTTCCATATTTTGAAAGAAGGAGAGTAAATGGGTTCTGTTTAATTTCCGTCTTGCTTGCCATCCGTGTGTTATGTCTTGAAGTTAGGGACTTGAAACTTGGTATGCATACGAGTACGCCCGCGTCAGATAAGGTGACGTGAAAATCGATTTCCTTTCCAATTTAAGAGCCACAGTCAGAATACAGGTGGCTACGTCTATTTGTACAATAGTTGAATTTTTTGCTTTCGCTGTAGAAATAAGGTTATGCAGCTTATAGAACAATTAAAATTTGATAATTGGTTCTGATGAACACCTTCATTTCGTAGACGGGTCGTATATTGGTGTTGCGTAATGTGAGTACCTCGGATGGCGGCATCTATGTCTGCTTTGCGACGCTGCCAGTGACAACAACGAGAGCAACATCCACAGCAGCAACAGCAATCCCAGCGACAGCAGCAACTACCTCATCGCAACAGCAGCAGCAGCAAACGCTTGGAGTGGAACAGGGGAAGCAAGAGCCGAATGCAGAGGAGATGGAAGTGGTGGAGCAAGCGTATCAGGCTTATCAACGTATCAAGCTGACGGTGCGCACCACACCTGGCCCGGTGTCGCAGCTTTATTTCAAGGCCTCCACCATACTGGGCTTTCTGATTTGGCGCTTCAATAAGACTCAATCCGGTGGCTATCCTGTGCGCAGCTTTACGGCCGAATATCGCAATGTCTCGTACCGCACGCCGCCGGCGAATGCCAGCTATGAGCACCAATGGAGTCGCATGGATCCCATTAATATAGCGCCCAATGTGGTGAGTAGGGGGCGCACTCGCCCATCCCCCAATTTCTGTATAAAAACAAATTGGGGGGACAATTTCACAAGAATCATTTCCGCTACATAATCACTTCCGAGGCGCAGCGTCAAATGGAGGTCTATCGCCTGGCGCCCAACACCACATACGAGTTTCGTATATGGGCCAACAATGAGCTGGGCAGCGGTGAGGTGGTCACCACCAATGTAACAACATTGCCAGAGACCAAGGAGGAGGGTAAGCAGACAATTACAAATCATGCCAGTCACAATTCCCAATTGCCAATTCCCGATTGGGCCGGGACTAGTGTTAAATCTGATTATTATAGCTATAGCTAGGTAAAACATTCGATAGTTTTCTTGCTGTCGTATCTAACACACATCTATCGTACCATCTATGTGTAGAAATTGATCTTGATATATATTTATTGTCAACTGTACGCAGCGCAGGGTTGCCATCACATGCACAGTGAGAGGCATATCCTGCATGGCGTGACCTTAGCTTTGTGTAACTGAACTTGTCGTATTATAACACATAGAACTACATATATTATTTCTTATTGGTTAAGTATCCATGTATCTGGTAATTTTGTTGTCATCTCTCTTTTTCTTATCTGTCTACAAAATGCTCGACGACCGTCCAGATCTCATACGCCTTATAAAACCCGACTTAGATAATTTTGATCCACGCATTTGGATAGTCGCCGTCAGTATAGTGCTGGGAACACTTGTGATATTAGCCATTGGACTCTGTATTGTGCTCTCTAAGGAGTGCTATCAATCAACGCAAATGGGTACAGAAAATTCACCAACAACAATAACAATAACAAATTCCAAATCATAATTACGAACGGCAAACAATTAAACACATTTATTGTTCACATACTATGTACATACATAAATACATACATGCATACGTACATACATACTTATTTGAAGGAATTATGATTTGGATATTAGATAATGTTCTTGTTATTGTTGCTAGTAATTTAGCCAAGAAACGAAATGCAACTGCAACTGCAACTGCAACTGCAACAGCAATTGCCGATTCGAATGCAACTTGTTGCAACGCACATGATGCTTGTCATTGTCATTGCCAGTGTTGTAAATGTTCGAGATTAACGAATATCGAATGCTTTTTAATGGGCCCCATACACTGTACAGCACAGTCCAGTTCAATATGTAAATGTATCAAATTGTATAAAAAATCAGAAAAATGTTATATGCATATAGCGCGTGGGGTCCATTTTGGGACTTTTTTCGTTAATGCATATTTGTTTCGTTTGCCCGCTGTTTGTTTATTATGATTTATTTTTTACTTTTTTAATAAGATATGCATATTGTTATTGTCGTTGTTGGTGTTTAAATGTAGCTTATGTGTTCTCCTTTTTAGTGTGTGGTTCGTTTGATGTTTATTCAAGAAACAATATATATACCATATATATATATATATATATATATATATATATATATATATGCATTAATAAAACAAAAGAACATTGCTAAATAAAAGCCATGCCAAGTGACAGTATAAACTTAGCAGCTACTTATAAAAAATATCATTTAATGCAAAGCACTTTACCACTTAACAAAATGTTTGTCCGTTCGAATAAAATGTGTGTACATAAAAAGCGAATGGACATGATTTAGAATCAAAGATTTTTATTTTCCCTAATATTCTTATAAACATATGTATATTGTAGGTTAGCTGTATACACATATATATTTGAAAGTATTTAATTTAGGGCATATAGCGAACTATAAGAAAATTTAAATATGTTTTGTTTATGCGCGGCTTTTGAGTTAAACTTGGCTTTATATTCAATTCGCATCATCTTAGCTGGCGGAACTTCACAATTCTGTAAGCTAGCTGTTAAATATTTGACAGGCAGCTGTTAAAATCGCACTGCAATAGAGAAACTAAATGTTAAATATAAAACGATTTTAGCAATTAGTTGACAGGAGGTTAATAATCAAATTTCAATTGAACTCTTTTAACAGCTTTCATAGCTTCGATAGAAGAATGAAAAAATTGTTGCTTTTTGGAATACAAATTTAACTTTTCCAACGAATTGTTTTTAGATTCGTGCTTTGTTATTAGATAATCTCTAGCATATGTATACAAGATAAAAAATATGATATATATATATACACATATACTTCCAAAAACTGTTTTCCAATATGGATAAAGATAATTCTAATGCCGTCTCTTAGCAAGAACCTCAATATTAAAGCGACCAAACTTTTAGGCACATCTGTGATAGCTTATACACACTCTTAATGCGCACTCAATAATTCTAAGTAGAACTCTAGTATTGTGCACTAAACGACTTTTAGCATAGGATTTCAAAGCAAGTACGAAAAAGTCAATCAGAAAATATATGATTAAAATAAATATAAAAGCTTTAAATCGTGACCGAAAGTAAACGAACAAATGAAATGAAAAAGAAATGAAAATAACCTATATTGCAATATAGGAAACTGGGGTGTGATAAGATCGGTGACATTATATGATTTATGCTTTCCTGCTTTGTTGTTGTCGTGTTTTGTTGTTGAATTTCAAATGAATTTAAATGTGTAACAAATAATCAAATGTTAGCTAAACATAGCGTTTATTGATGTTGTAAACTGAATGTAATCAATGTTATATAGTACATATACTATATACATATATATACATATATATTTACATAAGTAGTAATTTAATTCCATTTTATGTGCTTTTGTTATGGCACGCAAATTAAATGTTTCAATCCTTATGAAGAAAGACAAATACATTTATCCGAATATTCTATAGTCTTGTATTGTTTTAAGTTATGATACATATGTTATGTATGTGTTTAAAATTGCACACACACACACACACACACACACTGAGATACTCACACAGATTTAAGCCTTGATTTGAATATAGACACAATATACAAGTACACAAATTACGCATACGCCGCGTTGCTCGCTTGTCAATTGCTGAGCACGCTTAACAGCCACACCAATACACACACACACGCACACATAGACACACACATAATTAAATATATTTTTAAATAAAAACAAACATAAAACACATTTAAAATATAATCAATACCAAAGGTAATGTAATTGTTATCAAATGATGCCTAATGCAGTTCTTTCGTTCTACTCTCTCTCTATTTATCTGAATTCCCTTCCCAAATTTCTATATCTATCTATCTATCTTTCCTTTTCCTATTCACTCTTACTCTGTTTCTTTCTGATCTGATATCTATCCCAACTGTATGTCATGCTATGCGGCCTGTGTAGATCTCCAAGATGGTTGGGACAGCATTGAGCTTATACCGAATATAATACTTAATCCCGGTTTCAGTGAATCCGATGGAACTAAGAACGTGCAGCCGTTTACGCGCCACATTCTTTTTGGCCACACGGGACAGCAATATACCCATAATGTTGTTGATGATGATGACGATGACGACGATGATGATTACGAGGAGGAGGAGGATCTGGAGCCGACAATGGAAAAGTTCAAGCGCAAAGTTTCGGTATTCTTTACAGGTCCCACCATCAAACGTATTTGAAAGTACAAAGTGCAATTTTATGGCTACGCCTATACAGATCTATTTAGGTTGTTGAATTGTGGCTACGGTTTAACCAAATATACACACATACGTTTGTACGATACTCTGTAGAGCTTAATATGTTTGTGCAATAGGCAAATCATTTCTTTCGGTTTCATTTGCCATGCGACACGAAGACACCAATTTTTATAAAATAAACGCTATTCGCTTCAAGAACGCTTCAAGACAAACGCATTCAAATCTATTTACTATCTATGTAATTGTTATTAACAATTTCTTTTGTGAACTGTTAAAGCGTTCTGCTAAAATGCGAGCTTCATGAGGTACTGAGAACCTAACAATTATTGCTGTGTTCCAATTTTTCCAAATTCTTTCGAGACTAGCGCTCACTTTGTAGCTTATCGTGAATAAATATGTTAACAATTTGAATTTTTGAAATAAGTTTAGAGAAATGTTCAACATTTTGTGCTCATATTTTTGTCATACACACATGAACATACTCACACACACACACACACACACAGAGACATGCACACACACATTTCTTATAATTATGTGTATTTTACATAATAAAATAACAAATATATTGCTGTGATACAAATTCAATTGAAGGACATTAGAAAGATTTATTAATACTCGTAAATAGCAAAATCAAATCGAAAACTCATGCACAAAAAAAGAAACCACAAACAAACTCTTGTGTATTTTAGTTAAGTAGCGAATTATTGTTAATTAAAACAAAGCATACGTGCATCACATATTTGCTGAAGATAATTATTTTGAATATTTTTTTTCAAAATAACCAGAGAGAATTTAGAAAACTTTTAAGAGTTTTGAATAGCTGACAACACGGGTGAACAACTAAATGAATTAATTGAATGCAGTCTCCAGATCCGTTAATATAATATGATTTCCTCAAGTCAGATAATCAAAAACCAAAACAAATAAATAAAAACTAAATAAAATCTAACAACTGTGAATGAATTTTATAATTGAGCAAATATTTTGCACTGTAGCGCGCACCAAAAAAATACTTATACATATGTACAGTGTACATTAGTGTATAAGAAGTCCTGTATAAACGCTATAATTGAAACATTAATGATTGTTAGAAACAAGTTTTTTAACAAATTTTCAAAATGCCTTGTGCTTTAGTTTGATTTTGGGGCTACAGGAAACTAAAACGTGTGTATAAAACATGTATTATATACATATAAACTGTCTAGTTAAAGTAGCTGAATACAAATAATTAAAAACTGCTTCCACAAAAATTAAAAAAAAAAATAAAAAATAAAATAAAAAACAGCCCAAAAACAATGAAATTGTTATGATATTACTTATAGAGACACGTTCAGTTGAATGCATACAATATAAACCATATGAGATTTCAAAACTAGCACACAACTGAGAACTATTCTAATTGATTGTATAAATACTATATATAGTATATATATATATAGATTATGTTTATATATGAATATACAATGTTATGTATATTATATAAATTAAGAAAGACTGTAGCTAACTGTTAAGACATTTGGCCAGATTGCTATGCTTTAAACTATTCTGAGATTATTTTATATTATATTTTACGATATATTAGCTAACCTGCTCGCCTTTCAGCTAAACTAAAAACTAAATGACAAAAAAACAAAAAAAGCAATCAAGGCATGCGCTATGGAATCGATGCTATATCTTATTGCACACACTTAACTAACTCATTTCTTTTTATGAGAAAGGATTAACCTAAACACTTATATAGAGGAACGCTTAAGCCTTAAACTACGCATAAGTAGTTATTGCTTGAAGTTCGTTCTGAATCGTTCTGCATACGCTAAATCTCTACCCAGTCCGCCGGAAGAAGTCACTGCTATTTAATCGTAACAAAAAATCTGTGGATATAGTACGTAATAATGTACATATAGCCGCATTCAAGAGTTTAGAATTCAAATAACTTCAAAACTCTAATGCTCTTTGTAAATGAACCTTGAATTATTTATAAAAACAACAACGATTTCCATAAAAAGCAAATGAAAAATAACAACAAATACTCACAAGCAGACACATTTACACAAACACACACGCGCAAAAAAGTAAAGAAATAAAATTAAGTTTACATGAAGTAAACCAATGCCAAATGCGTATTTATTTAATGGCTGGTTCGGTTTACGGTTCAAATCAATGCCTCATCTCAGGCTGGGTTTGGGTTCGAGCCAGGGCTACAAACCGAAAAATAGTTGCTGGTTCGGTTCACGGTTCACATCAATGCCTCATCTGAGTATTCGGTTTGTGCACTAGGTTTTCTACAGCAGTAAAGCCAGGTTTTGGTTCGAACCAGTGGTGCACATCCAGAAAGAGTAGGTGGTTCGGTTCAAGATTTGAAACCGAACTGTCTGCCTTTTGATGCGACTCGTGAACCCACTTTTAAAAATCCTTAAACCCAGGTTTTGTTTGTGGCCTTGTCATATATTTTTAAAATTGTTATAAAACAATTCAATTTGTATTATATAATTGTCCGTTCTGCTGAAAATATTGCAAGCTGTAAATATTTTCAAATTGATTTTGTGGAGTACATTTGATCCCCATCCAAATTTGGCATCTAGCCAGTATGGTTGGGGCCAAAGTCATTTATACTTTGGGGCTGTGTCTCCCTCTCACAACTTTTTTTTTTGAAAAAAATTCTAATTGGTTCGGTTCAAAGCCGGTTTGCCGCTTGGTTCGAATCTTCTCGTCTTGTTTTTTTAATTTGAATATAATTTCAATTTACTTGTAATTTAGTTAATTATTCAGTTAAGGTTTAAGTTTGGTTCATGGTATTATAAAATTGGTGATTGGGTGTCGAACCGGTTCGGCCTGGACTCAATTTGAAGGCCTATTTAATAGTTGTGCCTGTTTTTTTTGTATTCCCAAAGAAAAGAACAAAACTGATTGATTGTTTGTTCAACTTTATTTCAATAGCTTTTAAATAATTTATACTCTGGGAGGTCATTATTCTCATTTATGCGGGACAATATGCATACATATACATACATATTGACAACCATTGGCTATGGCCGAACGGATTGTCTGTGTCTCAGTGTGATTAGTGATTAGATAATATGTAAAAAGCTTAGCTTAAACTTAATGCACAAAATGAGTGAAGCACCTAAAGTTCTACACTCGCAAAGTAGTTAGTCGGATCCGTAGCTAAACTTAACTTAAACCGTACACACATACATACATTCTATTTATATGGAGTGGGAATGCATTTCCAAATGAAATCTAAAACAAAACAAAATTCATATGCCTCTTGAAAGCAATGCGTTTAGGTAAATACATACATGTATATGTATGTGTGTGTTCTTATTCTGTTTCAAATATATTTATGTATATATATTTTTTTAAAAGAATTTGTTTAGTTTTAGCTGGTTTTTGGTGTCAACATCTCAATTATAGGGTCTGTGTCTGTGTTTGTGTACGCCTACTCGCCCACTACTAAACACTAATACATTTCATCATATTTGTAAAATATTCTAGTCACATGTGCCATAAGCCCTTAGTTACATACATATGGTTGTGGGCCTATTGTCTGTCTCACATTGACATTTCGGGCATTTTGTTGTGCTTCAAATTGATCTGCACACTTTGGGAGAACATCTTAATGATGCCATAGTTATCGTTCGCGTAAACCTTTAAAAAACTAGGCACATTCTTATGCAAAAGCTCGTGACAAAATTGCGGATACTTCCGAAATGCTGGCTGCTTATCATCCCAAATTGACAAGATGTCGCAGTCGTCCCTGCAAGTATTTAATACATATATAGATAACATTCAAACAATAATCAATGGTATGACTCTTACCGCACTTCGTTGCTGCACTCGTCTAAAGATATGATTAAATATTGGATTTTCAATTGTGTGCACTGATTGTATATATCAGACGATTGCTGGCGACTGTACACCGAGTAGACATGCTCCGTGCGCTCACTGTAAAGTGGTTTGTGTTTATTTTTATTGTGATTAGGTTTTGTTGATAAGTGCTAGGGACTTACGCCATTTGACGCATTTCGAGGTGCGCATGATTAACTATCGGCCGCCTGGTTGTTAGGTGGACGGTGCCAATGATTTCAACGGGACCGGCAAACACCGCATCGCGTTCTGTATTTAATTTAATCCACTCCAGCATGCTTTCCAGATCATCCGATGATTGAGTATACCGTGTGGGAAAGTATTCCTCACGTATGTTCTGCAAATATTATGAAATATAGTTATATTAATAAATGGCTTATTAATTCTATACTGACCACCATGCCAGGATCAAACATGCTGAGCAAAAAGACGGCTAGCGAAACGGACCAAAAGATGTTGCGTTGACGATGGTACCAGATCTTTGAGCATACCGTCGGCGCTATCACACAGCCCTGAGTGAAGCTAAGAAAGAAGAGCTTACGCACGGTCAGACCAATTAGGGTGAAGACAATCATCTGCATGAAGCTGTACATATAATGCAGATTCAGTATCTGAGCGTTGGCCGTGGGTATAACAGAGTCGCGACGCGCTGATGTTGCTGGACGGCGTCTGCCGTTGGCTGGCTCCTTGTCGGTGGGCGTTTTGCACGGCTGCGTTTCGTCAGTTTCCGTTTCATTTTGAGTTTCCTTTGCAGTCGCCGTTTGTGCTTGCATTTCGGTGTCTGCTTCTGTCGTACATTCACTTTCGATTGAAGACGTCTCTTTGAGATTGGATTCGCTGGCCTGTTCGCGCTCTTTGCGCTGTTTGTCACTATTGCGATGTATCTGGGCCTTGAGGCGCTTAATGTCCTGCATAAAGTCATCGCGCTCCGGCGCCTGCTCTTGCTGCATTTTAGCTTTTTCGCGCTTATAGCGCTCGTAGTCGTGGTCACAGCTCTCGAGCATGGCAAAGCATTGCTGTAACTGTTGCTCGGTTTGTTTGTTCGACATATCGCTCATGGACACATGGTGCTCTTCCAAAAAATCCTCCAGAACATAGTTGCGGGCGCGTTCGCGCTGCTCCTGGTTGGCCTTTGTGATAACATTGCTTTTGCGCCATTTACGAAAGAACGTGGCCAGCATTACAACTCCGTACATGCAATACGGCTTGACAATCAACGTCTTGACCAGCTGCCACAGCTCCGACCAGGCGACACGCGCATATAGCGGATTGCAGGCAGACAGATTGGTCACAAAGTTCACCTTGGCCTGCAGCATCCAGTGCGCCCACAGATCACAATAGTGCATATACGTATTGTCCTGCCAGTTAAGCAGACCCGACTTGCTCAGCATGTCAACCAGTTTACCCTGCATGCTGCTGGCGAACAGCAGCGCCAGCAATATTAACTTAAATGAAAAATAGTCGCCTTGCAGCACATTGTTCGTGCAGCGACGGTTCCGTAACTGCCGGACGATCGTTATTAGGAACAGGCTGAGGGCAACGCTCAGCTGCCAGGTGAAGAGCAGCTGGGTGTTGCCGTGCGAGATCACAAAGGCCAAGCAATTGCCCAGCAAATGTGAGAGCGAGTAGTCCAATGCAAATGCATTCGCCAGACCAACTGGCATCGAGCTGACGTTCCACGAGGTCATCACAATCATAATTTGTGTTGTGAATATAAAGTTGGAGAACTGCCACGAGAGTAGCGCACACGCCGTAAACAGGGACATCACGCAGACCTAAGAGATATAAGATTATTATATCAATTGTAAAAACTTGTTGCAGCCACAATTGTTTACCATAAAGATTCGCGAGGTGTGCTTCTGCCGGTGCAGCATACGGCCAATGCATATGCACAAATAAAACATTTGTAAAAATATAAAGGGAAATGCAAAATTTTCACGCGCCAGCGGCCGTTCGTAGATCTTCGCTGCGAAGCTATGGAACATCAGATATGAGAGGACGCCATAGATGCCACCAAACACATTCTCGCTGAGCAGTGTGCCGTACAAGTAGAGCACCAGCAGCGTGACGCCGCCCATCAGCCAGACGAACTCAAAGTAGAACTGCATCGGCTGCAGGCTGGGATTAAAGCTGGCACGCACAATGTGGAAGAAGTAGCTGCAAACAAAAATAAAATTGGTTTAGAGAAGAGCCACTAGATCTGTGCATGTGCATGGGCCCCTGGTCTCGCGCGGGTTTGCCCCCAACGACCTTAAACAAAAAATTAAATTCGAGTGACCTTAGCAGACCCGAACAAGGCAATTGACAGCGCATAGCTGAAGGGGGCATAATAGAACCTACAGACTTAAGTGCATGCATGCCCCCAATTATATTATTAGGGAACAACAATTTTTCCACATCGATGAGCTTTTGAGGTATTGGAATGAATGTTAACCGATCTCTTGCTTATTGTTTTACCAAGCAAAACCTTGCACGAAATTGAGTCGAACTGTGCTGTAATTTTTCTCCCATTGATAGCTGGTAGCTGTCACAATTGTAAACAAAAAATATTAGCGTATAATTTCATTGTCGAGAAAGAGTAGCAGATGTTTGTCATATAGGAATTAATGTAGAAATGTGAGCACAAAAACTAAGATTTATTTCTGATATAACTAGTTGGTGAGGCTGCAACGAGCCGAGTTAAACAAAGCAAAGCGCCTTGCTCCAAATTTAAATTAAACGTGACGAGACAATGATTCATATAAATGTCTGGCCATGCACATGCCCATTAAGATATAGTGCACTTGGCAAATTAGATTACTTACGCGGTAACTAGCTCGGGCAGCACATAGAAACGTTGGAGTACATTGACGCTGTGCGGATATTCAATGTCTGTTACGTTCTTTAGCTGCTCGTAGCCATGCCAGAAGTCTGGGCCATCGGCTAGCTTCTTGTAGAATGTGTAATAGAGGGCATCTTCGCGGCGCAGCATCGATTCGCGCTCCAGTTGGTTGAGATGCCGAATGTTGGTGCGCGTCTCAAAGATGACGCGCACATGGTGCATGTACAGAAAAAAGAAACCCGAGCCTAATGGCCGCGTATTATCCGCTGAGGCGGCCGGCGATTTTCAACAATGCTACTTACCAATTAGCGCGTGCGATAAAATTACGTACAAATTGGGCTCGCGCATATTTCTGTCGTTTGTGTTGCGTGTATCTAGTTAGTGGGCTCGTCTATTCATTATTTACTTTTGCGGCGTCTGTTTGATCAAATTAGCAGTGCCTCCTATGATATGCCTGCAGCTTTTACCCGTAAACAAAATTATTTGCCACAGCTGATTTCTTCGTTGCCATGTAGATTAATCAGCTGTTTCGCAATTTTCAAAACCAGGTGACTTTTTTAAATTGTACCAGCTGTGTGTATCGATGTGCAAGAATACCCATTACGCCATATGTTGGTATATTTATATCGAATATAAGCGGTTTTAGTATATTTATGATCTTAAATAAGAAAAAGTTATGTGTTGTGTATTTGTTCACCAAGCACTGTTCAAAATGTGCGCCATACTGATGTTAATTTTGTTTTGCTAGTTTATTTTTTTTTGTTCGGAAAGTAAATTGCCATGTTGATGTTTCCGAATATATCGATACAATAATTATCGTTCGGACAAGATATCGATATGTGGAGTGTGTTTGGTATTTTGCCTTTAGTTTTTTGTTTTTAAATTGCTGTCACACTGCGGCTTATTGAATTTAAGGCATTTCAAAGCCCATTTTACTGTAGAAAGTTGCGTTTTATTTTCGGTCACAATGGACCGCTACGCGGTTAGCTCTCTGGTAGGCCAAGGCTCATTTGGCTGTGTCTACAAAGCCCAGCGGCGCGATGATGACAAAGTGGTGGCCATCAAAGTCATATCAAAGGTAAGCTCAATTGCATCCCGGCTTAGCTAAATAAAAGAGCATTCTACGAATTGGCGTGGTCGTTCATTGCAGCGCGGTCGTTCCAATCGCGAGCTTAAGAATCTGCGTCGCGAATGTGACATTCAGGCGCGTCTCAAGCATCCGCATGTTATAGAAATGGTGGAGTCGTTCGAATCCAAATTCGATTTGTTCGTGGTCACCGAGTTCGCTCTAATGGATTTGCATCGATATTTGTCCTTCAATGGCGCCATGCCCGAGGAGCACGCACAGCGTGTTGTCTGTCATTTGGTGTCGGCGCTCTATTATCTGCACTCGAATCGCATACTGCATCGGGATCTAAAGCCGCAGAATGTGCTGCTGGACAAAAACATGCACGCCAAGCTCTGCGACTTTGGGCTCGCACGCAACATGACGATGGGCACACATGTGTTGACTTCCATAAAGGGCACACCGCTCTATATGGCGCCGGAGCTGCTGGCTGAGCAGCCGTACGATCACCAGGCAGATATGTGGTCGCTGGGATGCATTGCCTATGAGAGTATGGCGGCACAGCCGCCGTTCTGCGCAACCTCCATACTGCATCTGGTGAAGCTGATCAAGCACGAGGACGTCAAATGGCCCAGCACGCTGAGCAGCGAGTGCCGTTCCTTTTTGCAGGGCTTGCTCGAGAAGGATCCTAGCATGCGCATCTCATGGACGCAGCTGCTTTGCCATCCTTTTGTCGAGGGCAAGCTATACATAGCCGAGGTACAGGCAGCACAAAGTTCGCCCTTTATAAATCCCCAGCTGGCCAAGGACAACAAAAAATCTCAGCAATCGAGGTTCGTTTATAACGTGTGCTGTAGCCAACTCCATTTATCGTTCAATTTTTATATAGACATGTGGGCGCAGATTTGGGCGATGTCTTGGCAGCGTTAAAGCTGAGCGATGTGGCCAATGAAAACCTGAGCACATCGCGAGATAGCATCAATGCCATTGCGCCGAGTGACATTGAGCAGCTGGAAACCGATGTTGAGGATAATGTACAGCGGCTTATAGTGCCATTTGCGGATATTTCCTACAGAGAGTTGCCAAGCGGCACTGCAGCTGCTGCTGCTGCAGCTGGTGCCATGCCACTGATTAATTCGCAAACCTGCTTTGTTAGTGGCAACTCCAATATGATACTCAATCATCTGAACGACAATTTTGCAATCGAAGCGCCTGCTTTGAGCGCAACCAAGTCCATGAAGTCGAAGCTGAAGCTGGCTCTCAATATAAAACAGTCGCGTAGCAAGGATTTGGAGAAGCGCAAGCTTAGTCAAAATTTGGATAACTTTTCGCTGCGCCTGGGACAGAGCATTGACATAGAAGTGCAGCGCAAAACAACTGAGATGCTCACGCAGCAGTCGCAGGCACAACAGCTGCAGGATAGGAAGACACAGCAGCTGAAGCAATCGATGCATTCCACCAACGATGAGAAATTGAGCAGCGAGTGAGTAAATGCATCCATATTTAAAAGTGAACGTCTCTAAATGTATTTGGTTTATAA
The DNA here is from genome assembly GCF_003285875.2 of Drosophila novamexicana. Lineage (NCBI taxonomy): Eukaryota > Metazoa > Arthropoda > Insecta > Diptera > Drosophilidae > Drosophila > Drosophila novamexicana. Next base: position 589,064 of record NW_020824841.1, read on the forward strand.
TAGCAACTCGCCGCCTTGTCTGTTGCCCGGTTGGGACAGCTGCGATGAATCTCAGAGCCCGCCCATTGAGAATGACGAATGGCTGGCGTTCTTGCATCGCTCCATACAGGAGCTGCTGGACGGCGAATTTGAATCGCTGAAGCAGCACAATCTAGTCAGCATAATTGTGGCGCCACTGCGAAACTCCAAGGCCATACCCAAGGTGCTGCAGAGCGTTGCGCAGCTGCTGTCGCTGCCCTTTGTGCTGGCCGAACAGCATTTGGTAGCGGAGGCCATAAAAGGAGTTTATATTGATGTCAAACTGGTGCCCAACTTAATGTACGCCTGCAAGCTGCTTCTCTCGCAGCGCCACCTAACCGATTCGGCTGCTTCACTGCCAGCCGGCACGGGCGTCTCCCTGAGTCGAACGCTGCGCAGCGTCTCGGACCTGAGTGCCGAGGAGATGAGCACCGCCTGCAGCCTGTACGAGCTGGTCTGCCATCTGGTCCATCAGCAGCAGCAGTTCCTCAGCCAGTTTTGTGACGCTGTGGCAATACTCGCCGTCAACGACATGTTCATCAATTTTCTTACACATGGTGAGCAGCTGGCTGGACACAGTGTGAGACGCAAGCTTAACCATTCCTTGCTTTGCAGATTTTAAGGACAGCAGCGCGGTGCGACTCGCTAGTTGCATGCTGGCATTGTTCTGTTGCGTTTTGCGTGAACTACCCGAGAACGCCGAGCTGGTAGAGAAGATTGTGTTTGACTCGCGCCTACAGCTGGCCGTCCTGCTACAGAGCCGTCATCAGTTGTTGCGTCAGCGCGCCTGTCAGATGCTGTTGCTATTGGCACGCTTTAGTCTGCGCGGCGTACAGTGCATCTGGAGTGGGGAGCTGAAGAGTGCGCTCCAGGCGCTGGCCGAGCAGCAAACGTGTCAATCATTGCGACTGGAAGCCGCCCAAACGCTGGATGAGCTTAGCCAGTTCAGATTTTTTGTTGCCCAGGCAACTGCTTAGTCTTTATTAATAATTGTACTTGTATTTGTTTAATAAATCTTAATCCTCGTCTAGCCAAACAGACCTTCCAAATTGCCTTGAAAGTAGTCGAGCAGCTCGTCCAGATAGCTGCTAAAACCATCAAAGCCCAAAAGGTAGCTACCATTACAGTCCTGCTCGTACATCTCGTTTAGTTTCGAAATATCTTTATCGGACAGGCCGCGCCGCTGGCCCAGTGAGGCATACGGATCCTAATGATAATAACATGCATTACTATTATTTTAAATAATTTTACGATGTGTTTTTTGTTTAATACTTATAAAATCTTAGCTTGTATGCAAGTGTGCATCTATCTTATACCAAATGAATAAATGAAATTTATTTACTTGTGTATGTATGTATGTGCATTTATGTGTGTATGTGTGCATATGAATATATGTTAATTTATAACAAACGCAGACAAAGATTATGATCCGCTGCGTTGTCAATTTCCAAATGACGTATTTTCATTGATGCTCTACTACACGATTCTCATAAATTCAAGTAAGCCCCGCAGGTTTTCACGCGTTCATTACAAGTGTTTTTTTAAACAAGTAATGTTGGTATTTATTCTTAAATGTTTGTGGTTGTGTATGTTTATGGTATGTATGTATGTATTTATAAGTTTGTAAATTTATGTACTTATCCATGTATATATGTATGTATGTATGTATGTATGTATGTATGTATGTGTGTATGTATATAGTAAACGGACCAACTTTACTTCCCGCTGTCTTGCGAATTTAAAATAACGTATTTTCAAATGATGCTCTACTACTCGATTCTGAAACATTTAAGTAAGCCCTACAGGTTTTCCTGAGTTGATTGTTTTTTTTTTTTGTTCAGTTGTGGGTTTTTTCTGCTCGATCTTTTATTTCTTATGTAATCTCTACTCTCTTTGTGCCTCTCTCTCTTTTTCTCTTCTTCTCTCTCTCTCTCTTTTTCTCTTCTTCTCTCTCTCTGTCTCCCTCTCTCTCTCTCTCAGCTTTATTTTTACTTTTTTTACTAATCCACTCCCTACTTGTAATTTCAGTGATGTTTATATAAACTAGTTGGATATTCCTACCACTATTAAATATAAATAAAATACGTTTCTGCGTATTTGATTTTGGGTGAGTACGTATCTACATACATATGTATATATTTAGTTTATCAGCTTGTATACTATGTGTATATTAAGGAAGAAGTAAAAATCTATAGTATAAAATGGATCTCCAAAAACTCTCACGCTAAACACAAATTCAAAAAGACCCATTATCAGATATAAAAATGATAGCAAACTTGCTATAAATCTTGCAAGCGGCTATACAATCATTGCGAATGTGTCAGTGTTATTTGAGAAGCATATAAAAGTAATGGAAAAGGTAAATATAAACCATAGTTTATTTTTTGCTTAATATATTGAAAAGGATTTATAATGGATGGAAGAATAGATGCGATTGAAACTGAATTTTGCTGATAGTTATTGTTGCTTACCAGTGGCTCAATGGTGGCTTTTCCATTCTTGCTGAATGCCAGGGAGCTATAGTGCATAACGCTCTGGTAGTCGTACTCCACACCAAAGTTGGTGATGTGCGTGCGGGCGTACTTGTTGAAGTTGTGCGCATGGCCATCCAAGATGTTCTCCCAGTTGATCTTAACATACTCGTCGCGCTCGGTGGCGCTCTGTTGATGGTAGAAGCCCAGCGCGTGCAGCAGCTCATGGACAACAACACCGTGCGTGACACATTTGGGCGTATTGAGATTGAGTATTTGGCCGCCCTGACGTCGGCCGACGCTCGACCAGCAGCCGGAATAGTTGCCCTTGATCAGCAGCCAGTGCTTGTCGCCCTTCTTATATGGCCGGAAGCGTATGCAGCTGCGTTCGTGATATTCCTTGAATGCCTTCAGTATAACCATCGTCTGGTTGGCCGCTGTGCCAGTTCGCTATCAATCATCAATTATCGCATTTATGTGCACTATATCTGGCTACTCACTGAAGTCCTCCGGATCTATGTAGAACGGCACGGCGGCATCCGGCCAAGTCTGACGTTCATTCAGCAGCCCATTGCGCAGCAGTTCACGATGCAGCATGATGTCACCCTCAAAGAGGCCGCAGTGCTCCCAAATGTTGCTCGCGCTGTTCTCCGTCCAAAAGTCGAATGCGGCACCTGTAAGCAGAATATCCAATTAGTCGTCTTCCAAGTGTCACCATGATTACATACTGTTGTGCCGGCGCAGCATTTGCATGTTTGCACCCCAGCGTGGCGGGGGCGGCACCGCCGTCTGAAAGCGTCCCATGCCCGCTGCTGTCCATGGCCCTTGAGCCATGCCCAGGGCCACTGTCAGCCAGTGTATGATAAGCGCGCTTCTCGGCATTGTCTTGGCAAAAGAAACACCTACCCGAGCGCCTCGATGCTTTTATATTTGGCCACAACTGCGACGCGAAGTAAACGTCGATCGAGTCGTTGAAGGAGAAGGAGGCGCCGACAGAGACGGAGACGGAGGCAGTGGCTGGGGTGGCGACAAAGCGACAATTGAAAGTAATTGAGCACTCGCAATTGGTCGCTCCAACGACGCCGCCGACGACAAAACCATCGCCCACGCAGCTGGATTTATGCATAACGGATTTAAGCTACCCTAACGCCGAGCGAGCATATAAACTTTTGCGTTAAGCCTGCCTTTGTTGGTTGAAGTACACAGTTCGAAACTTGTGATAGATTATGTGGCGTCAGCTTGGTTAATTATATTTAATAGCCTTCAAAATACTCTTTAAACTCATGCAGCACATATATACCCTATAAAGTCTAAACAAATTTTTAAAATAATTTTTGAAGAAATCACAGGTAACATTTGTTTGGAGCACAGATAAATCAGACCTCAATCTACAGTTCTATATATTAGTTAGTTATATCAAGAACTGTCTGTTCCAAAAAGCCATCTATCATAAATGATATAGATATATGTTATTTGTTTTCATATTATTTTGAGCTTTAACTTCAAAGAAAACTTAGCTACTGTGGGACTCTTGTACTCTTACAATACTAAATTATGTCCATCTAATATCCCAAGATATATATTGTAATCTCATTTTTTATAAAAAAAATATATATTTTTTTTTCTAAACAAGACTGAAGCTTAGAAACTTTTTCATTTTTGGCGGCTTTGTAAAGTTTTGGTTAATAAATTATTAAGCTATTTTCTCAAAGCTTATATTTTGATTTGTTTTTTTTTTTTTTTAATAGAAGATTTTGTTTTAAAACCGAGATTATGTGAAAATAGAAAAACTCTTAATGTTTATATTTTAATCTATTTTTTCCTAAAATACAAGCAGCTTTTTTAAAACAAGATAATGTGAATTATTTCAATTTTTATCTAAATAGAAGATTCTTTTAAAGCAAAATAATGTTAAGTTAAGAAAATGTTTTTTTTTTTAATCAATCTTTTAAAATTTTAGGGCTCTTATTTTTGAAATCAAAAAATGCTAAAAAGACTAAATTAATTTCGAAATAATAATATTTTTGTGAAAATGTGTCTTTCATAGCATCAAACTCTTCAGCTAAGGTATTTTTATTATATAAAATTTCATAATAACATTATTAGAAAGTAGAGTATTCGAGCTGCGAAGTAAGGGACATTTTTAGTTATTTTTGTTTTTTTGTCTTTAGTTTTTTTCTGGTTGTAATTGGCTTTGTGCTCTCTCTTTCAGTGCTCGCTGCGTATTTGAATTCCCTTGTCTTTTACGGCTTTTGATTTCATATTTAACTGGGATTTTGGGTTATCAGCGGCAACAGTGCGCGCATATGAAAATAGCGCAGTCACTCTCTGAATTAGAGATGGGCGTGTGCCGTGACACGACACGAAATTTGCATGTCATGGAGAATAAATGCATTGATAAATAATACATGTAAGCTACTTTTACGCTTCAAATGTATACAAAAACAAATGTGTCTCGTGATGCGTGTGTACTGGCATATGTGAACTGTGGTCGTGCTCGTGCCGTGACATTTGGCAAGCACGGGCCCATCTCTGGCCTGACAGAACATGATCGAAGGCATCTTAAGAGTTGTATGTTATTTGGAAAGTTGCATGCTACATTTGCTGTGATGCATTCAAGTGCATGCATGAATATGCCTTGCGACGTTTATCTTATTAAATTCACGATTTATTCACAGCATTTCGTGATTTTCAAAAGTTAAGTTGGCTGCACCTAAGCACATCTGAATATTGTAGCTGAGTTTATGGTACAAGGGGAAAATATCTCCAAAGTTGTAAGCTATCAACTTTCATAACTTTGACAAAACAGAACTGATTTCCTAGATTTATTTAAACATGGGTAAAAGTATACCAAAGTTGCTAACTGATTTTATTAAACAAAGTAAATATTATAAAATAGCTATTCAGAACCGAATCTAAGGTTAATCTTTGATCTATGTGTGATAAAATGTTTACCACAATCTTGAATTGCAAAGCTCTCAAGCTCTCATGTATCGAAAATTTTAGATATATCTTGCCAATATATGCTTTTAGCTATTCCAATTCGCATAGTTATAGCTTTCAGTTTAAAAGGAAACCGTTTCCTTCGAGATCTGACTTGCAGGGTATAATTAGTCGGGCAGCCAGACATTAAGTTGTTGCGTTAACAATTTGAAATCTTCTCAGATAGTGCCAGCAGCGGTTTTGAATTAAAAGCGCTCACGTCGACAGGTGACGTCGTGAAAGCCTAATCAACAATCGAGCAGCGACAGTGAATGGGCGATCGAAAAGTTCTTTGAACCTGTATCTGTATTTGCCAGATGTCGATTGATGGCCGCGCTGCTGATATTGCTGGTGCAGGTGTCAGTTTGGCCAGAGCTGAACTTGATTGCTGGCCGGGTCTTGGTCTTGGTCTTGGTTGGCTACCTCCTTCGATTGAGCAATCACTGCAAGCGGCTATCCAAGCGACTGTGGCAAAAGTGAGCACTTACCACAAACAAGTTCTCCCTTTCTCTGACCCAGACCCGCACAGCACTCTCAGCAGTAGGTCAGTGTAGACGAAACCTAAATATGTAGGTCGCCAAAGTACGGCCATATGCTAACTGTAGACACCGATGACCGAACCCATAGCCGCTAGCCAGAAAACGCCCACCAGTTGGCGCACTGACCCCGACCATAGCGGCACATTGACCTCGTGCTGCTATCGAACTGGCTGTTCTTGTTATTACTAATTTTCATCTATTAACATTAAAGATAATTTCTGTTTTCCATGACATAATGCTTAATTAACAGATTGATTTTCCATTATCCATCAAGGGTAAAAAGCTGTTGAAAGAAGTTTAATAGAATAAATACTGTATATATAATGGAATTGGCAGCAAGTGAAATCTTCGATCCTATCAAATTGATGCATATGTATATCAAGATGAGTCTCTCTGACTCTCTTTCTATTACTCCAAAACTACTTCTGCAGGTCACGTGCTTTCTTTGTCTGCTTATTTAGACCTTTCCATGCGATTTTCATAGCCTCAAGTAGCCCTTTGTGCCTTCAGGCAGCTCAGACAGCAGTTTTTCTAGCTATAGATTAGTTTAGTTTTTTATGATAATTTAAAATTTTTTGTTCACTTGGTAATTGGCCATCGTGCTGTGTGTTGCTGGGGCAACGCAATTGCAACTGCGAGTGTGTGCCACAAATTTCTGCACTTGCCAGTTAGCTGTTTCTGCACTTTCACTGCAGCTGGCAGCAAGAAAATTGCACCAAAATCTAAGCCAAAACGTTGTGAGATTGAGAACATTTTGGTCATGGCAACTGGAATTGGCCGAACAGCGGATGCAGCAACTGGCCTGCAGCACCACCAGCATCACCAGCACCACCATCAATAGCAGCAGTAAACAAAACAAAAAAAAAAAAACATTTGACGTACTATCTGAGATGTACTTGATCTTTGTCGAAAACTTGACATACTTTTTTCGGTCAACGGCTGGTGGCAACGACTTCCAGCTACAACAACAACAGCTCCAGCTCCAGCTTTTAGTCTAAGCTCCAGTCAAGCGGCTCGCTGTGTGCTGCGGAAAATTCGAGGGAAATCGCTGACTCGGCCTGCCGCTGACGTTGCCCCTTTACCGCCGCTCAAATGCAATTTTCAATTGAGAAAGTTTCGCAGCCAAAGATTGCAAATTTGAGACAAGCACCGCAACAGCTTTTAAGTCCAACAGAATGCTGCCCAACCTGAGGCCAAGTGTTCTCCTTTAAACGGAATTCACTTGCCTCAAGGCTCTAAGAACATTTCCAGCTATTTGCTGCCGCCTTCCACTGTGCAACCAGAATGTACAGACGTAAGCTATTGCATATATGTATCAATTGCCAAACATATATTTATTGCAGAACAGAAGTTAGTAAAATTATGAAGTAGACAAATCAATAGAAATTAGTTGCGTTTCGATGAGAGAAGTTCCTTTCTTCAAAATTCAAATTCCAAGTAAAATTGTCGCTACATATTAATTTATATATATGAGTTCTTCAAAATGCACAAGTAGTTAGCCTTCTTCATCTCAATTCCTGATTTAAGCAAAGACTTGAGCGCATATTGGATTTCATGCAGGGCTCAGGCTGGCCTCATTTGGCAAATAGTTTAAATAAGAGTTTGAATGTGTATAAAAACATAAAGTCTGCTTTGGTCAGGGACTTCTTATTCTATATAATCAAAAATTAATCGATGTGCCTTAATTTTCATCAGTCATACTCATGTATATTTCTATAAAAAACTATACTTACTTTATAGCCCAAAATAACTTTGTTTTTAACCTTTTGCCACTACGAAAGCAATTTGAGCCGCGTTCGGTCAAGTTGAGACCAGAAATATTGCATTGAACCAAAGTTGTGGCATCTTGTTAATTTTGTATTGCCACTGGCTTAGATTTCTCCACTTCCTTTTAGCGCCGACAGCAGCAGCATCTCAGCAGCAGCAGCAACAGGCAACGACAGCAACAACAACTATAATAATAGTAAAAACAAAGCGCATCGTTGGCTGACACAAAACTGTCATCAACATATCAGCGACCGCTGAATCCTCACAGTGAATGTCAAGTGCAACAGCAGCAGCAACAGTAGCAGAAGCAACAGCAGCAGCAACGGCAGCAACTATTGCTGCATCGATGGCAATAGCAGCGAAAAAAAAACAGTTGAAACAAATAAAGTGTAGCAAAAGCTAAAATAAAATATATAATGCTGTTGCGGCCACTTTTTGATACCCTGGCCAAAAGGTATAATAGGCTTGTATAAATGTATGCAGCAGACAGAAGCATGCATCCATCTTGAACAGGTTGAAAAGCTGACTCAATCTAGCCATGTGTGTGTTCATCTATATCAACACGTCAAGCTGCAAATTTATAATATATATATATAGTATATCTTTATAAATATAATTTATATTCTAGCATATTATAAGTTTGATATCAAAGTTTGAATTATAACATTTGATAAGAAGATTCTTATCTAGTAGAGAGTTTGGAAATATGTTACTTTATGGATACCTTCTGACATTGCACATAAAATTTGAAACCAAATCAATAAAATAGAAATAACGTAGAGACTTGCGCCTCGGCATACACACACAGTTTGCTGTCATATTCAAGCTATAATAATGGCAAAAGAATCGGACTCTGAGCGCCGAATTTAATTGAGAAGAAGAAGCAAGACTTACAAGAATCTTGAAATCCTTTCAATGCCAGCTCTTAGCTATATTTAAACTCAGAAAATTGCAAATTAATGGGACTCTAAGCACCGAAGTTAATTCAAAAGAAGAAACAAGCGGAGTACGTTAGGGTATCTGTTAGTCGCGCACTCCCCTCGGGAGCACACCTACTTGTTTTTGTTTTATGTTTCATGTGTCTTTATAATTGACCAGAAATGTGTGACAATAATTGAAGATGAATTTCACCCGTGCGGAAAGTCCATTGCTGAAAGGCAGCACATTTCACTGTTACGACACCCAAATGCAAAGTGAAACAGCGGACAGCAACTGTTGCTGCAGCGCAGCGGCAACATGGCGACGCGATTTGCTTAAATGAAATCAACAACAATCCACAAATCCTAAAGCGAAAACCAGTTGAGGCAGTTTCCTTCCGGAATCAATTATTTTTCACTTTGCTGCTGTTTTTGTTTCACGTTCATGGTCACAAATTTGCGAAAAAAAAGCCAACAACAACTGCAACAAAGCACATGCAACAGTTGCCGCAACATGGAGTCAGTGTGTCAGTAGTGGATGCAGCAGTCGCAGCCGCGCAGTCGCCGTTGCCGCAGCCGCTGTCGCCGTCGTCGTCGTCGTCGTCCATGACTGACTGCATGATTTTGGCGGCAATGATTTGCAATCATTGTTGTTGTTGTTGTTGTTTGTTGATTGTTGCAAGTTGCTTGGTTGTTTGGCTTTTTTTATGCGCCTTCTGCAAGCTTACCCATTTTTGTTGTGTTTTGTTTTGGTTTTTTGTTCAGTTTTTTTTTTGAGTTGCTGCCACCGCGAGTTGCTTCCCATTTTTTGCCGTTTTTGCTCTTGCGACATTTGGCTGCCTGCTGCCGCCTGGTGGCTGCTTGTCTGGCTTGGTCTTGGCAGGTAGACTTTTTCCAAGAAATTTCTATCGTCATTTTAACTTTAGTTTGATTGGGGAAATTCATTTATTTATTTTATTTATTTCTTTTTTTGTTTTTGTTTTTTTTTTTTTGTTTTCGCAGTTGCCGCTGTTCACTCTACGCAATTGGCGAAAGTCGCACATTGCCCCTTTGTGGCATATGAACGTTGTGTGCCACAAATCGTACTCTTCAACCTGCATTAATTGCCAGCTCCACAATCTCCACAAATCGAGAAATTTACAATAATCTATTATGGTATGCTGTTGCAGATAAGTACACACAATTATGAATTTGCATGTGCATTTATTGAGTCGATTTTTATATTATTCAGTAATTAGATTTAGTTATTTTCCATGCAAGTGTTTTGATTCTATGCTATTATCTGTGAGCCAAAAAATGAGGTTGAAAAATTCTAAAATATTTTTTATGTTTTATATTCTTGGTCCTTTTATATATTAAACAGCTTATAATTCCCATGCCATGTGGGCACCTTTTTTAAGCTTTTTTCTTTCCGATTTTCACTAGCAAAAACATAAATTCTTAAATTATACGTTATAATGTTCTCTTCACCGACAAAAGCTTAGACCATCATATACTAAGAACATATTTCTTAGGCGAGAATATGTGGATTATATAGATATATGGACTGTATTCTTGGCATTCCAGTTTTCAGCTTTAAAGTATTTTCACAGTTTTTATTGGTTCTCATAAAGCTTTCTTCAAAAAAATAACGTGAAGATAGGTAAAATGTAATGCAATTCAACGATAGGGATATTTTGGCAGGCCATGTACAATTCTGATAATATTTAAATAAATCAATTTAATCGATTTTATTTTAACAGTTTAACCTTGAAATTTGCAGCTTTAAACAAATTTTAAATTTATATATAATTTTCAATTAATGTAAAATACCAATATAAAATTCTGATAATATTTGAGTATCTTGAAAAATTTCAATCGATTTTATTCTAGATGTCCAACCTTAGCGTTTGAATATATAATTTAATAAATAAATATTTTTTTTATTATTAACAAATGTATATTTATATAATTTCCAAGTGACATAAAATCATAATATACAATTCTTATGAAATTTAAATATATCAAAAAATTTAAATATTAAAATTTTAAATATAAATATATAATTTCCTATATATAATAAAATAATGAAAATCTGATAATTTTTAAATATATCGATTTTATTTTAACAGTTAAACCTTTTAGAAGTCCCAGCCTGTAACCTAAACTTAAAAACTTAAATATATAAATTCAAATTAAATTTAATTAAATACAAATTTAGTTCAGAAGATATAATTTCCATATGGTGACAAGTATTTATAGAAATTGTGATAAATATGGTGTACACCATAATGTATGTTGTTGGGGTGAAATGCATGTAAGCCATATTCTGATGAATTTCCGGAATTTTCTCTGTCACGGGCCGCAAATACGAAAGACTTAGGCAACGAACTTGCTAGAAAACTTGCAACAATTTGCAAGCAGAGCGAAAGTTATCTTACACTTGATTGATTACCAACTTTCTACTCCTACGGATATTATAATATCTGCAATTTTCAAATGATTCTGAGCGACACAGAGCAAACGAGCGAAGGGGGGGGGGGGGGGGGGGGGGGGTCTAGAGCTGAGCGAGAGCGCGCAAAGCGTTTGAGGGGGCGGGCGCTGTGCGGGTTTGGCGTGGACATGTTATTAAAGCTGCTGAAATGTTGCAGAGCGAAAGCAGAACATTTGAATCTCTTTTTAAAGTGAAGGCAACAGCAGCGGCAGCAGCAGCAGCAGCAGTCGCCGTCGATTGCGGCTTGATGGGCCCCCCGCTCTCCCGTTGCGAAATGTTAATGAACTTTGCATGCATAAATTACAACAACAACAACAACACACGTCGCTGCAACATCCGCCTTGTGCGGCAGCGGCTGCGGCTGCTGCAGCACTCTCCATTAGTTTTGCATATGGCAAAGTTTTCTTTTTGCTGCTGTGCCAAATCCCAAAATGTGGGACACGAGGGGCGCTCGTTGACATTGAAGCGGATGTGGCTTCGCCTGCTGCTTCCTCTTGCCTCTTACCTAACCAGCACGAGTCTCTGTTGCCGATTGTGACTGTGACTCTGACTCCGGCTCCGGCTCTAGGCTGTGTCCTACTTTTGTGGCTATCTTTTGGCGTTTCGCGTAGCGCATACGCAGCGTGGGACTCGCGACCTGCGATCAGCTGTGCGGGCCTTGGCGCACACCACTCTGCTCTTCGCTTCCTCTCGCTCGCTCTGTCTCTCTCTCTTTAGCTCGCTCCTTCTCGCCCTTGCACTCTTCCCCGCTCACCCTCTTGCTGTCTCTCTTTTGCAGTCTCTCGGTGGCGAGCACTTTGAGCACTTTTCAGCTATTTTGTCTCAAACATGTTCGAGCTGGTTGCAGTTGCTTCTCTTATCACTTGCGATTAGCCGACGCAGCCAACGCGCACCATTCGCCAGCGCGTCGTCACATTGTAGAGACGTGTGCGTAGCACTCGGCAGGCAGCTGTTGCAGCTGCAACAGCAAATGCCATTGCTGCTGTTGCTGATAAAATGCTTTGAATGTATGCCAAATCAAGTGCAACACATTGCTGACTGCCTGTCAGTGGCAGCAGCAACAGTTTCCAGGACATGTGCAATTCGAGCTGTTGCTGATGTCGTGCCAGCAAATGCCAGCGACAACATTCATTGAGCTGATGCTGCCGCTGATGCTGCCGCTTATGCTGCCGCTGATGCTGCCGCTTATGCTGCTGCTGCTGCTACTTGCTGCGCCGCCGTCGGCGTCATTGCTGCTGGCTTCTAGTCGTTCGCCTTAGCTGTTGCTGTTGCGGTTGCGAGTTCAATGACATTTCACCTACTTGTATTCAAATTCGAATAAAAAATGTAATAAAAAACGCTGCTGCCGCTGCTGCTGCTGCTGTTGTCGGCACGTGTCGCCTCGTTTGTATTCTATTTATGACTTTTACTTTCAGGACTTTTGTTTTTCTTTTTTTTGTTTTAAATAGTTTGTTTTAGGCAGAATAGTTCAATGCAAAAAAAGCATATATATATATGTATATGGAAACAAAAAATTAAAAACTTTCTAAAGCATGAGAAAAGACGTTAAAATTAAACAAAAACTCAGACAGCTTGTAAAGTGTTGCTGCTGTGTTGTGTTGTTGTTGTTGCTGTTGCGCGCAGAATCTGCAGCAGCAAAAAGAAATTTTACGGCCTATTTGAGCTGTTGCGTTGTCGTTGTTGCCGCCGTTGATGCTGCCGCCTGCTTTGAGGGCCCGTCTACGATTCTGGGCTGGCATTTAAAGTCAAATGATGATGATGATGACAATGGCGATGCGATGGCGATGGCGATACTCCATGCGAGCGTCTCGAGTGTGTTGCTTCTTAGGTTTTTGGAGTTGCTTTTGAGGGCAATTAAAAAGTTGTCGAGCCGCGTCGCTTTTGCTGTACGTTGTTTGTTGTCGGGTGTCGGTTGTCGGTTGTCGGTTGTCCATTGTTGGTTGTCTTTTGGCTGTTTGCTTGCCGTATTACGGTTGTTTGGCCAAATTTACCGTTGCCTTCTTGGCCAGCGCCAACTTTTGACTCATTTGTAATTTGTAAAGGCCTATGGCCGGGGCTTTCTTTAACGCCGATCTCTATGCAACCAATGTTTAGTACTATGCATATAGACCCGGGGCAACTGGCCCTGCCATTTGCAGTTAATACTTATATATATATATATATTTTTTTTGTCATTTTTGGCATGTGGTGGTGCAAGAATTCGTGAGGGGGTCTTGTTACATCATATAAATGGCATTTGAATTGAATTGGGAGAAAGAGCAGTGCCTGAAAAAAATGAGGAAGTAAAGTTGTATAAATTTCTTTTCCTTCTGTTTACTTGTCTTGTAAATAATACATACGTTGACTTAGAAATGTTTATATGAGCTCACAACTATCTGCAGATACATCCTATACATCTGATACATATGTTTATGTACATAATAATCTGATACGTATGTTTATGTATATGATTTAAAGTCGTTTATGAATCCAATCTGAATATTTCTTTATATCCTTATTTTGCTGGCTCGAGGCCCTAAAGATTTTAAAAACGGAAAGGTCGCCACCAGCACTAATTATCTTTATACATATAAATTCTTCAATATTCTTTTCTATATATGCAGAAAGTACGTTTAGTGCTTAATCCAATTAATTTAAGGATGCATAGCTTAATTAGTTAACTTTAAAATAAAGCCAGAAATATGCTTTGCGTCTGTGCAATGATCAGAAATTTGTATTTTCTGTACTTTAAAACCTATGCATAACTGTTAAAATTCCAGGCATTTTTTTAAATTCAAGAAGAACTCTTCAACGTTTTCACTTGGTCTTTTTTTAAATTATTGCTTAAAGATTTGTTTATATTAATTTATTTTATTGCTATTTCATTAGAGATTTAATGCATATAAATAACTGGCCCTAATTAATTCATAAATTCATTAAAAAATACAACTTAAAAAAAAAATTAAAACGAGAAGAATACAATATAATATAATAGATACTTTTTTTAATTGAACAGTTTTTAATATACGGAACTCTTTCATGAAAGTTAGCTTTATAGTTGGAATTACCATTTGAATGTATTCGATTTTAATGTATTAAGGGTTCCTCAGTTTTGTATTAATGTGTTTAAACTGAGTTTTTCTTTATAATCAAAACTAAATAAAAGTAAATTAAATAAAATCAACATAAATTAAAAAACTATAATAAAGTAAACCAAAGTAAAGTCAAGAACGCGCGCAAATATTTTAATTTATAATAATTCTATATGCATCCGAATTAAAGTTAGTTAGTTAGAGTTAGTTTCTGTGGCTGTGTAGCGTAGCAAAATTCGGCTATGGCCGAGCCCAGCGCGACAACAAACACGGACTACTGCTGTTGCTGCTGCTGCTGTTGTTGTTGTTGCTGTTGTTGCGACTGATGCTGTTGCTGTTGCCGCTGATCCCAAGCAGATTCATATTTTACAACTTTCGGAGATGCTTTCACTTCCATACCAACAATTTAGCAGCAGCAGCTGCTTCTTATGTGGCCCATGGAAGACTTCCGTATGCAGCCTCTTCTCGCAACAACAAGCAATTGCAATAGTTGCAGTTGCAGTTGCAGTTGCACTTGTAGTTGCCGTTGCAGTCGCAGTTGCAGTTGCCGCTGTTGCTGTTGCTTTTGCTAAATTTTCTGCATAATTGCAAGTGTTGTCGTGCTGCAATCAAATGACAAACTGACCCAAAGAACCAATTAGTGTTGTATGTATTTTATAAATTAACGCGCTAATTATATCAATTAATAAGTAAGAAGCTGCGATATACACACTAAAGAAAAAAAAATGCTCCAAATTTTACATGCATATATCATCTATGACTATCTATGTAGCAGGGTATGGCTGTATTTGTGTGGCAATAAATAAAAAAAAATACAAGAAAACAGAGGCAAAACCGAAGCAAAAGCAAAAGCAACAACGTGAATATTATCATTAGCATAAATAATGGTGAAAAATGAAACATACACACAGCGAAGCAGCACTTGAGCGCCTGTGTGTGCCTGTGTGCGTGCCTGTGTGTGCTTGTGTGTGTGTGTGTGTGTGTTTACAACACACATTTCAAAAGTCGGTGACTGTGGCACTGAGTTAGTAGTGCGTTAAGTCAACGAACGCTGCCGCGCAGACGCTGACTGCGGCCGCGATGGCAACAGCAACAGCAACAACAGCAACAACAGCAACAGCAGCAACAAGAGCCGCAGCAGCGTCAACGCTAGCGCCGGCAGCATTGCCTGTCTCTCTCTGTATGTTGGCCTCTGCCGGGGCTGCCGCTGCCGCTGTTGCGGCCACGTTTGCATGGCATCGGCATCGGCATCGGCATCGATGGACGATGACGATGACGGCGCCGATGTCATCGTAATGCAAACGTAAACGCACTTACAATTTGGCGTTTTGGTTGCTTTCACAAACGTTGCACGTTGCTTGTTGCTGCTGCTGCTGCTGCTGCTGCTGTTGCTGTTGCTGTTGCTGTCGACGCGGCCGTTGCTGCCGGCATCGCTGCTAAAGTTTGCTTTTGGGTTTTTGGTTTTATTTACTTTTTTTTTCGGTTTTTTTTTTTTTTTTTTTTTTTTTTTTTTGGCAAACTTACAAGTTTATTGAACTTTTCACAGTTCTCAGGTCTGAGCTCTCAGCTGGTCGCTGGAGCCGCTGGGTCCGTCATCGCCGTTGGAGTTGTCGATGTCGATGTCGTCGTCCATAGAGTCGACTCAGTCGTGGCTGGAGGGGCACGTATCGGTTGCGCGCGAGACTTTCTCCGCAATCGTCATCAATTTATCAATTCGCTGTCTTTGCCTACTTGGACCCATCATTATCAAACCGACATGGTCATAGTTAGGTTAAAATTTTTATTTAAATATATCTAAAAAATGAAACACATTAATCAATTGAAACAGTTGGTTAGCTAATGCATATCATAGATAAATAATATATACCATTATTTCAATTGGACTACAATTAAGTTTTCAATTGATTTGAATTGCTTGCGTAATTCCATATACATTTCTATACGAAAGCTTTAATATATCAATTTTAATTTAAATATAGATTCTGCCAAATTATATTTGAACATTTGATTAGAGCAAACAATTAGGAAAAAGTTGAATGAAAATTGAAACTTATCATTTGGAGCACACAAACGTCAATTCATTTATGTTTCTCGCATGAAAACGTAATACGATACCTTTTCATGTTGAGAATGTTGCAAAGATGATTTTTAGAGTCGCGCCCCATTACAAAAAAGTCTTTTATCAAGTGTGCTTCAATGAGATATTTTAAGACAATTTCGCTGTAATTGATTTGTTGTTTCTCATTTGGAGGCAAGAATAGGATAGAGTAGACAAGAGCCTATGAACTACCTGAATAGAATGTGGGATGTATGTTATTTGACATGCACTCACACTTTTCTATAGACTTTTACTCATTACTCACCGGTTGTCTCTGACTTCGCTGTGCTGCATAGAATAGGGCATTTATTTGACATGTATTCACACTTTCCTATAGACTTTTTACTCATTTTTAAATCTTATAGGGTCTCCCATTTGAAGTGCAACGTAGAGTATACGAGAGTCTATGCACTACCAGATGTGGTTGTCTTTGAGCTCGTTGTTTTTATTAGAACCGGGAATATTTCACATTCGCACTACTTTCCTATAGCCATTTCACTCAGTTTTACAGGGTATAAGATTCATATCACTTACAGATCACATCCTGAAGTGTTCGCGCGAGACCAAAAATGAAAGAAGAGGAGAAAAAAGAACCGTCGACTAAATGCGAATATACGGAATACGAATCGAAAGTCGCACGACCGATTTGCAACACGTTCGATAATAATCAAAATTAAGGCACGCAATAAATAAACAAATGTTTATAATTTCACTGGTCGCCTGTTCTTTTTGTCATTTTATGTTTATTTGCATTTTTGCTGTTGTTGTTCATTTATCATTTTTGCAAAAGTTTTTTCCGATTTCTTTGTTGTATTCATTTATTTAGTTTATTTTGGCGCCTGCTTTTCCGCTGGCGATGCTTATCAGCAGCATGAATGCGATTTTAAGTGTGAGTACCCACATAACCGTACCGGGTGCTTGTACGAGTGCACTCACTCGTACGAGTCTGCCAAAAGTTGGTCAAAAAGCTGGCTTGTTTGCGCGGCAACGACAAATATTGAAACTGCGCATCGTCGAGCTGGTAATTTGAGCGCCCCTTTGAGTGATATGTGACAGGCGAGGGGGGTGGGGAGGGGTTAATAGGGGAGGGGGGGGGGGGTTAGCTGGCACCACCAGTGGGTGTGCCACGTGATCGGAACTGGTGGGAAATCAGGGGCCTGTAGGATTTCACAAAATACTCGAATCGAAATTCGTATTCACACACAGACACAACTACATATACTGTATATATCAATTTGTGTGTGCATGTGTGATTGTGTGTGTTTGTTGTGCCTTCTCAGCTTACAGTAAGCACGTTGAAGAAGAACATTCAGTTTAGCTGACCACGCGATAAGAGAACCTGATAAACAACCAACAAATCGACGGACACTTCGCGCATTCATTCACTCTTGCACTCACGAATAACATAATTCATTCGAAGAACAATTCATTTTAGTGATACTCCAACGAGTTCTTCTGAGTACTCGTGCATTCGTGTTGAGCATTATGCTGACATGCGATAGTTATCGTTTCTACATTCTGGCGAATATATCTATATAAATTCTTCGCTCAACAAACATTAAATTAAATTCCTTTACAACAATATGTCTAGTGTCTCCAGTGAGTACTTGTCGTACTCGTGCATTTGTGTTGAGAACTATTCGGACATGCGATGGTTATCGTTATGCTAGCTATCGTATATGCAATATTCTGTTGAATATTTATAGATTCTATGCTCAACGCATGTTAAAATGTAGCATTCCAAAAATTAAGTATTATATAGAGTATACCCAAATGTCATTCAAATAAATATAGTATATTCAATATACATATAATATGTCATACACAATTGCGAACATGCATATGCGCCTTGCAGATACCCTGTAGCTAATTTTTCCACGTGACTAACTCAAAAGTATGCTATAAAATAAAGTTCGATTAAATGGATTTGGTTAATATTTGCAGTAATGAATTATTTGGACATGTACCCAATGTGCTGGCTGACAATAAATAGTACAGTGGCTGCTTGAAGTTCCCGTCCTGCTGGGTTTCAAATAAAACTATTTTCAATTTTTAACTAAAATAAACTTTGTTAATCGTTTAAGATGAGGAGCTAACAGTTGTTCACCGACTATATGGAATACTCTATTCCATTTTCACTTCTTCTTCTCAGTGGTTTCAAATAATGTGAATATCGTTTTGATGCTGTCAGAAATGTAAATGTAACAACTGCAAAAGGCAGTAACAATGCATAATGAACGCTGCGAGTTATTCAACAAACTATTTTGTATATTGACTCGTACTCGTTGTCGCATATTCCATAACCATCTGTCCCAATATACATACATATATAGTGTGCTTAACTTCGAATCGGTTAAACTTAAATAAGTGCAAAAGTTGCATAATGCACGGAGTTATGTGTGTGTTTGTGCGTGTGGCATACGCTCCTATTTATATAAACGTAATTCTCAGTTCGGCTCCCGGAGTCTCGAGGCTCGGCTTGTGGCTTTCGGGTATCTGGGCTCTGGGCTCTGGTCTCGGGTCTCTTGTGATGTTCAAGGTTCAGTGTTCAGTGTTCCGCTGGTTATGCCAAGCCGCGACGACAATCGATGGCAATCAGCTGTTGGCTCTTGGCCCCGGCTATTATGTGACTAAGTGACTGACTGACAAAAGTATTGATGTCGTTACAGGTAAATAAAAAGCGCACACATTCGGCCACGCGGACAGAAACAATCAGTTGAGGAGAAAAAAAAAATTTCACCGCTTTTTTAAAGTTTTTTTTTTTTTTTTTCTGTAAGTTAACGAGCGCTGCACGTTTAAGGGCCTTACGTAAACCCAATTTTTTTTCTGTACAATAATGAAACCAAAGAGAGTTGAGCCCTTTTGTGTGGTACGAAACAAAAATTCATTGAATGCTCATGAATTCCATTTGATTGTCGCATATTGTTTAATGCGGTGCCCAAATCACCCAAACGCCCAATCGACAATATATCCAATATCGGCCAGTATCGAATGCCCAATATTCATAATACATAGCGCACGCGAACGCCCCCCCCAACAAAAGTAAAAGAAAAAAAAAAAAAAGAAAAAGAAGAGCCCGGCAACAGTCGCTGTCGAAGATCAACGTCCGCACTGTATTTAAGCCAAATCGAAATTAAGTTATAGTTGGCCGATCGATTAAAAATTCAGTATTTTCCATGTTTTGCATAATAAAAATGCCTATCAAAGAGCAAGAAAAAAAACTATATATATATATATACATATATATATATATATATATATATATACATTAATGTAACTGGCGTTCGAATGCGACTGCGGCTGCGCCTTCTGTTTACTTTTTTTTTTTTATCTTTTGATTAGTGTTTTTTTTTTATTATTATTATTATTTTTGGGCAGATATTGTGACATGCTTTTAGGGTCGCCAACAGCGGTGCCCACTTTGAGCAATATTTCTGCTTTGCATAAGTAGAAATTTATAATTTTTTTCGATTTTGATTTTGATTTTATATTAATTTTTATTTGCATTTCGTTGGCATTGCGGCCATTAAATTAATTTATTTTCTGTTTTCAATTCGAAACTGGTTGCCAGCGAATGCGCTCAAGTGTTTGCTGTTGTTTGTTGTCTCTTGTCGCTGATCGGTGTCAACATTCATAATTTATCATCCAAATGCGTTTGTAATGTGGTTAGATTAAGCATTTTTTCGATTTTGGACTTTATTTTTGCTGTAGGTTTTTTTTTGGGTTTTTTTTTTTTTTTTTTTGGTTTTGGGCCCGAATTTTTTTTTTTTTGGTATGTGCGTGTGTTTTTTTTTATGGAGGGGCTTTGCACTTTCTCCAATTAAAATTAAATTAAATAATCCCTTTTGTCTCCGATTTTCGAATGTGTAAATACACTTATTTATTAGTTGATATGTATGTGTGTGTGTGCGAGTGTGCATCAGTATTTGATAGCTAGGCGTACAGGTTGATCTGTGAGCTAGTTGCGCGCATATGCATTATCTAACTTGTGGAAATTACCCAGCGTTGCTCGGGTAAAATGCATAATGTTGAAAATGGAACGAAAAGAAACTAGTAATAGTAAAATCGCTACATTTGAACCAGCGCCTTGCTGCTTCTTAGACCACCGCCCAGATACCAGAGCCATGTTAAGAACAGTTTTCTCACAATCTAATCATGAAGATGGCAGTCTCTTTTGTATATCATTTCTTTATCCCAGTTATATGTCGTGTATATATATACTGTTATCTAATACTTGTATCCATCTATTATGCTTACTTTTATCTAAAGTTTTAGTGATCTATATAAGACTATATCCAACTTCTATCTTGGTGTTCGCTAGCAAAATGAGAAGAAAATAAAGATATAGTAAGAAACTCTTTGAAATAGCCGCTGAAACAAACTCTGATGTTTTGACTGAAATTTTGATATGCACAAAAATGAAAAACTTTTTTTTAAAGTAATCATAAAAATTATTTACGATCTACAAAGCACATAAAGTTCGGTTTTTATGGGTCTTGAAAGATGTTCGGGAATGCCTGTGCCGCTGCGGCTCTTCTGGGACTTCGGGCTAACAGGATGTGCAATAGGCAATCAGATAAAAGATTAACCTAAAAAGTATATTTGTTGTTTTTGAAAAAAAAAGAAAGCAACAAGCTTAGCTGAGGATCGCATTACACGAGCATAATATAAGTATATATAGGTCTTTTGGCAAATGGGTCAAGCGATATATTTTGATTTATGGTTTCCTGAGTTACGGCAATAATCATCACATTTGCCGTTACTTTCGGTTTGAGTCCCATTATGTATATATTACCTGAGTCTGCGAAACGGCGCTTTCTAAAGGTTTCGTCAGTTGCCTTCAGTTTTTTTTTTCTTGTGATTGGCTCCGAGGCAATACTAGGGACGCGTTTTAATTGTTATCGCCCGCATTGGCATATGCGAAAGTTTCCCCAGAGCAAGGGCTTCTTTATGATACGCAATGCAACCACCCCTCCCCCAATTAAATCTGAGCCGGGGAGCCAGCATCTTGGCCCGCCGACAGCATCGAAGCGCAGCGGCTGAGTTGAATAAACTTTGCAAAGAGTGTAGATACAATTTAAGCGCTTGAATTATCTTTTTGAAGGCCATTTTTTTGAAATGAGCTGCGAACGAGGCTAGGCATTCGCAATAGTGTTGGTTGGCTATAAAGTGGAGGGGGCTACTGCTACTGCTGCTGCTGCTGCTGCTGATGCTGGGGGCTGAAGCTAACCAAGCAACGCCACCAGCGCCAGCGCCAACTTCAGCGTCAACGGCAACGCCAACGCCAACGCACGAGCGTGTGAAGTCAGCGAGGTGAGCCGAGCTGAGCTCAGCTGAGGCTCAAAGTATGCAGCACAAAAGTTCAATAAACTAAAGTGTCTTTTAAAACAGGTAAAAACAACTAAGAATGCTCTAGTCAAGACTGCTCGACCAGCAGATACCCTGGCCTCAGCTCTGCAGCATGTCAAAGCTATTTCGCTTCCACGATTTTATGTACCAGCTATACATATGATATACCTCTTTATAACTAGTTTGTTTCTAAGACTTATAATAGACCTTAGCTGACAGTCTGTCTTTAAATATATAGTATGTGCTTGAGATACCCTGTTTAGCGATTTGCCTGGCAAAAGGGTATTAAAAGGCGACAGGCAACCGGTGGTCGGCTTGGGCCCGGGTCCGGCTCTGCTCTGCAGCCGTTTTGTCGTATGTTTTTTTACATGTTGCATGTACTTTTTTTCTTATATTTATTTTTTATGTTGTATGTATGTTTGTGTCCGATGTGTGACATACATATGTACATAGTATTATTATTGCAGCGCTTGAGGTGTAAAGAAAAATGCAATTCTTGCCAAGCCAGTCAGCCAGCCAGCCGGCCAGCTAGTTGGCCAGCGAATCAGCCAAGCGAGCAGCCAGAATATTAGTATCTGTATCTCAATCTGAATCCGGTGCGTATGAGTGATCGAGCTCTGCTCTACAAGTCAATGCACCATCCACAAGACTTTGCATCGTGCCACATTCAAGTTTCCAGTTTTTTTTTCGGCACTTCCTGCTGGCAGGACCTTACCCAACTATCACCAAGCCCCTCCCATTTTGGCGTCTCGTCCAATTGTTAACTCGTATACGCGACGGCGGGTCTTATGTCTAACTGAAACTTTCTCGCCGGGTGAAATGGTTTGTTGACCAAACGCCGGCAGCTCTCAGCTATTGTCCATTAGGCTAGAAAGAATCTTGGACTTGCTGTTGTCATTGGCGCCGTCTCGCTGCGCTTCGCTGAAGGCTTTCAAATTTTAGCTTTCGTTTTTTTCTTCTTTTTTTTTCTAGCTTACTTTGATTCCACAGCAACTATGTGAGTGTGTGAAAAGATTTGGTTTTCTATGCAGATGTTTAGCTTTTAGCAAAAGAAAAAAAAACTGCAGTACTCAATTTTCTTAACAAAAATAATAAGATGTTAAAACCAATTAAAACGCCTAACAACGATTTCCTTAATCGGAGACTTTCTTTAGCTGAGATCGTAAAATGATCTATTGGAGTATACCTAAATATATTTATATATATAACTATGAAATAACTTATTTTTTTACCATGAATTAAACCTTAAAAGCATAGCCGAAACCCGAAACATCACATAAAATTATTGTCAGCAGAGCTGCAAACCCAGCATTAAGAGTTGTCGCTGGTTCGCTTCACGGTTTGAACCAACTTTCTGGCTTTGCGTGTGGTTCATTTTGTCAATTTCTCAATAAATTTGGTTTGGCTTAGGCGTTTGTTTTTTATGGACTAAAGGTTCGGTTCATGGTAGAAATAAAATAAGTTTTCCTATTTCGAACCGGCTTGCAGCCTTGATTGGTCGGTGATTTTTCAGGCAATTAGCATGGGAAACTTTTGACTTACGATAACAGAGCTGGTGTGACCTTTTGTCCTGATTATGTTGCTAGGAGCTGTTATTGAAAGTACCCCAAAGCCTTGTAAGAAATGTTCGCTTCTTCACTCGAGCAGAGATATTGGCAAGAGGCAATCGTTCATCTTGGCATGAATCAGTTAGAAGTCAGCTCGGTTCAACGGAATTGCTTTCATATTGAAATCAAATGAACGAAAGACCTACTGAAAAGTGAAGAAGCGAGAGTTTGGCTATGACGTTTCATTTGGCCCAATATGCCCGAGACTGTCGGGCCGTGCCGGATCCGATCGGGGAGGTGCGGGGCGGGGCGTCGCTAGCATGGCTTATTAATTAAGGTTGCCCCACCAGCTGTGCGAGCTTTTGAGCAGCTGATGCTGCTTAGAAGGAAACTCACGGAGCCAGGCGGCTGGCAAATGGTCAACGTTCTCAGCGCTGTTAATGTCGACGGCGACGGTGACGGCGACGACGACGCTGGCAGCGACGTTGGCGTCGCCGTCTGTTTTAGATTGGCAAAAGTGTTGTGGCGGCAGCGACTGTGACTGCGACGACAGCAGCGACGCGAACGGCGGCAGCGTCTTGGCTAAAAGCCAGCGACGAGTTCGTTGACCGTTGTTAAGTTTTTGAAGTTTATTGCTGCGCTTGGTGGCTACGCCAGTTGGCCGCTTGGCCGCTTGGCCGCTTTCAATATGCCAAATATGCAACCAGGAACAGCAAACAGTCAGCAGCAGCAGCAGCAGTAGCAGCAGCAACAACCGCAACTCTCTCAATGTAGAAAATGCGAGTTTCCAGCGATCAGCTGTTCTGAGCTGTGCTTCCGCTTTTGAAAGCGCTTCTTTTCCCTCTTTTTTTTTTAGACAAGAGATCACAATTTACACATTCACAATAAATTCACAAAAACTGCACAAAAAATTGACAAATCAAGTGTGAGCCCGTTATTATTTTTGGAGATTTTGATATTTTTGGCACGCTTCCGGTGCGACGTCGATGACCTTTTCCGCCCACCTCCATTCACGCTGGCCAGGGCCAATGAAATGCCAATTTTTTATATGTATTTTGTTGCTGTTTTTGTTTTATATTTTTTATTTATTTATTTTTTTTTTTAATTTGTATGCATTGTTGTTGTTGCTGCCGCCGTCGCCGTCGCCACCTGGGGTTGACAACCTTTAGTCTCTCTCAGATCAGCTGTTTAACCTGACTTTGTTGTTGCCGCTGCCGCCGCCGCTGCCGGTTATTGTTGCTGTTTCTGCTTATTATGTAATACAGTTAAGCAGCGATCGCAATTTTTTATTTGGAAATTAATTGACTTTACTACTGATTTACTATTGCTGCGCCCGCTGCCTGACATTGGCAAATTTTTTGTTGGCGTTGATGAGGAAAGTTTTTGACCCACGGTCCCGGCCAGCGATCCGTTCGTCCGCCGACCGACCGACCGACCGATCGCCTGCCCGCCCGCGCGCCTGCTTAACGTGAAAGTTACCCGAAATAAATATTAACAGCAAAGGCAGCAACAGTTATATTAACCGCAGCAACATCTCCAGTCAAACAGCCAAATTCATTGAATACATATAAAGTTTATTGGCTTTTGATCCCAACGCATTATTGTTGGGGTGGGTAATGGTTTCGTGTTGTTGTTGTTGTTGTTGCTGCTGCAGTTGCTGTTGCTGTTGTTGCTGTTGTTGTTGCTGTTTACGCAATACAATTCACCGCTGGTGCTTTGACTGCTCATAATGCATACGTAACGGTATCGACAGGAAGTTGTTGTCTGTTGTTGATGTTGCTGTTGTTGCTGTTGCTGTTGCTGCTGTTGCTGCTGCTGCGACAGGAGCTGCGAGGAGTTCATCCAATGCCGGCCAGGTTCCAGTTTTTAGTAGTGGAATTTCATTTGTCTGGGGTCATTGCTGTTGCTTGTCTTGGCTGTTATTTCAGAGCACGTGCTTCGTTTGCGGCAAATATTAGGCATCGATTCATTTGGCTTGTTTATATATTCCATATAATTAAAGGCTTAGCAATTGTAAACAAAGGATTCACTTATTGCAGCTACATTCGTGCACTAACCGGATATTCTCAGTTATATTCTTTAAGTATTTGCGACTTCTTTCAAAAAATAAGTTTAACAAAGTTCTTCATTAAACATAGTATTAAAGGAATTCATAATTTTGCACTTTCACAGTACCAAATAGATCATATTGATATCCAAATCCCTTTCAGGTATAGATATATTTTCAATTTCAAACGTTTTTTTATCACAAGCTTAAAATCTTTGTAAGTGCAAACTAAAAGATATTTAGGATTGTGTATTACCACAAGATCATGTGAATGGATCAAGTCGTTTAGATATATCGTTAAAGATAACTCTGGAGATGTTATTTAACATTTGTTTATAAAATATACAAATATTGAACTAGTCGTTAGACTTTTTGCAGCCTTGCTGTTAGACTTTTTGCAGCTGAGCTAACACTTCTTTAAAAAGAATTCAAGTAGATTTGTTGCCAATATTATTTAACCACATTTAATGAAAAATATTTGTTCAAATTTTTCATTAATTTTTCTTCCAAATAAAGATATTTGTAAAGTTTACTCTCAGTTATCAAACTTGAGCAGAAACATAATAAATAACAGATTTTATTGTCAATATTAATCGATATCCTGTTACTCCAACACTATCCATCGACGCACTTAGCCACTTAAGACTAAATAAATTGC